>NC_056739.1:603157862-603457862 GCF_019279795.1 Protopterus annectens | reverse complement strand
ACTGATTATGCTGTAGTTTGGGCAGTATGCAAATATGTAAGTGAACACCTAAACAGAAAACTACATAGTCTCTGTCTATCAGGTAAATGCCAATTGAAATACTCCTACCTTATACTTGGAATTCTGTGCGAAAGTATTTAGGACCACCAAACTACATTTCATGAATGTAACACCCCCAAATAATTTTTCCATGTACTGTCAATAGTGTCATTTGAACAATTGCTTAATTTACCCAAACTGATCATCAGGAGTGAACATTACACTGCACCAAAGTCAACACATAGAATGCAATAATTATTGGTATAGGACCTGTGAATTTCTTTACACTAAGTTTTCATTATTGCAGTCAGAATCAGGACAGATCAGGACACAAGGTTATTATGTCCTGGCACGCTATATTGTACTTTACAATAACTGCTTCAGGAAATGCCTGCAGGTTATTTGGAGGACAGCAGACAACTTATCTAGACCTATTTAAACTGAATACAACATGAATTTAACATACAAAAAATGAAAAACTAGTTCAACAACATTTCTGTTAGTCTCTGTTTGACTGATGACCTCTTTGTGTCGATCCTCTAAAGAAATTTGTCTAATACAGCTCATTCTCTTTTTGAATTAGTGGAGAATGACATGACCCTACACTTAAACTTTAGGATACATTGTAAAATTTGCATGTTTTTTATTTCAGATATTATATTGAGCAGATACTTGTTTTAGTATTTCTAAAAAGTCATTATTTACTGTCAGTGTACCAGGTATATATGATTGTGCAGGGACAAGTCTATTTACTTTACATTTTCATGCAGTGGGAAGAGATTTTATGATTTTGAAATTTCTTGCTGACAATAATACACTCTTGAATTCACGCGCTGGTATGAGAATACTAAATATTTTTATTAAGTTTTAAATTATTCCAGTTTTAATGCACCTTTGCTTGTTATAAGCACCTATAAATTTATTTGATGACTACATATAAAACAGATATATTAATATTGCATTATTAGAGTGCATATTTTATTAATTATATGAGTCCATACTTGGTCCTCTCTTATTTAGCATATTTATTAACAACTTTCACTCCACTCTTCTTCAGCGCTCAGTAATCCAGCATGCTGATGACTCTACAATAATATGCACTGAAAATTCCTGCTCTGAACTCCAGCAAATCGCCCAGAATTCACTCACCTCTACTGAATCTTGGATGCTTAACAATCATCTTACCCTAAATCTGAAAAAAAAAACCTAGTTATTTTTACTGCTAAGAAAATCAGTTTCCCAGATAAACAACTCTTCATTATACAAGGCCAAAACAATACCACTATAGAAGTTGTCCCACATACTAAATTACTAGGCATTATTATAAATGAAAACCTTAACTTTGACCTACACATAAATAATAACATAAAAAAATGCACCAAAAACACTTTCGTAGCCTCTCTACTAGACAAACCCTTGTAACAAACTTTTTATTACCCTCTCTCCTTCATGGTGTCTCTCTCCTCACTAATATCCAACATTCTACAAAATCCAAACTTGATATGGGTTACAATAAAATAGCAAAATTTGCCACCAAGGCCAAATTCTCATCCCACCACTGTAACTCACTGAAAAAATTAGGGTGGCTGGAACTTCCCCACCATCTCTCATTCACCCAACTAATGACAGCACACAAAATAATCTACAGACCCACAGACTGTCCTGCTCTCTCAACTCTACTTGCCAAATATAAACCCATCAGGCAACTGAGAACTGAAAATCGTCTACTTCTAAAAGTAGAAAAGCCCACCTTACCTGCTGGTCAACTACTCTATTCCTTCACCATCGCCAAACTATGGAACTCACTTCCACCGTCTATAAGAAATGCAGGCAGCACCACCACCTTCAAACAAATACTGAAAAATCATCTGAACTCTTCCTGGCCCTGTACCTGCTCTATAACCTAACCTCTTCCTTCTCCTTATATGATAACTAAACTCCTGTGCTTTTTGCTACTAGTGACTGATGGTACTTTGGCCATATCTATTTTTACATCACTTGTTGATACTGGTACAATAATACTGATTAATAGGATCTATATTAGATGAATGAATGCTTAAAATGTCAAGTATGACATGCTTGACAGCTTTTAAGCGAATGTTCATCTAATTGAAACCCCAGAATATTGAAGCAAGGAGTTTCGAAAAGTTACAGTTGGCTAGCCGTCAGGAAAACAAACGGCTGATGGCTACAATGTACTGTACACCATTACAACCTTCCCAGAACCCCTCCCCCCCAAAAAACAAAAACAAATCGACAAACAAAATAAAGTGGGGGGGCTTCGTCCTCCACACCCCCCAATGTGGGGGGCTGCCCCCACCCCCCTACTTAAATATATCAACTCTGAGATTGCACCACAGTGGAGGACTGTCATAACATTACACAGGGTGAACGTTGAGACCACACCACAGTGGAGGACTGTAAGAATGGCTAGACAGGATGAATGTTCTGACATCAGCCATTGGCTTTCTCACGGCGGCCAACTGTAACTTTTTGAAACTCCTTGTTTCGACATTCTCGGGTTTTGCTTAGCATCTCGTACTCTACATTTTAAGCATTAATTCATCTAATAGAGAACCGATTAATATATCTCTGTTTATACCTCTCTGATTGAATTCATCTGGCAACCAACTAAATTCCTTCTTTAATGTATATTTTTTGTAATATTACTGTAATCAAACAAACTAGATTCCTGCTTTTATTTATTTATTCTGTATAAATTTATGTAATCACTATGTGTAACACTGTTTCTACTTTTGTACCAATTAATGTTTATTTTTTTTCTGTATCTATGTTCTTGTTAGAGCTTTTCTCCCCAGGCCTCCACTGAAAATGGGCTCTTTTAGGCCCATTGGCCTTTCCCAGTAATCAAATGCAATAAAATAAATAAATAAATAAGTATTGTTCAGTGTTGATATTATCAAATAAACACTTATTTGCAGACAAAGGCATGTGTATTTAGGGCATATGCTGAATTTTTTAGCTACATTTATAAAACATTAAGGGTTTAACCACAGAGATAGATGTGCACAATTTTTATGTTTATACTCCTTAGTATAGCATGCGTGGTTTCTGCCCCATAGCTTCATGATCTATATTTCTTTTTTTATTTTGACCTGTTAGTATAGCTTGAATGAGGTTAACATGTTCTTACTTTGTCTTTGTAGGCTTTCTCAAGAGTTTGCTTTCCTCTGACCTCCCCAAAAACAAGCTGGTTGAATGACTGCTCTACTCTGTCAGTACATATGGCATTTACCTTTGTCTACTGGTTCAGGCCATGGAAGAAAATGGTCAGTGAGGAAACATTTCACTAACCTGGTTAAGAAATGCAATTGCCTTTAAAGCTGGAGGCTTACATTTTAGAGACTATAAACTACACATTGGAGTGTCTTATTTTGCTCATAAAGTGGATTTTGCATTTATATGACATTTTGTGTGTGTGTGTGTGTGTGTGTGTGTGTGTGTGTGTGTGTGTGTGTGTGTGCGCAAGAGAAGGATACTTGTACATACAATAGTTTCTTGTATGTTTTTAAAACTATATGTATCTCATTTATATGCTGTTATGTGTATTATTTGTAAAGCCAATAATTTTGAGAAGTCTTTGTGAATTTTATATCTGCTTATATAATAATATATACGTATGTTTATGAATGAAATTTGCACTTGACAGAATATACAGATATGGTTATCTCATTGAAACTGCATGTAGACCTCTTTCTCAGTCATCCCAAGTCTGAATCTAAGAGCTACAAAGGGCACTTCTAGCACCAGCAATAGAATTGTCTAAAATTTAGAATCCAAAGGGGAGTGTGTATCCTTGCTGCTTGAAACAATAAACTCTAAAAAATCCAAACAAGAGCTCACGTAGTGTAAAAAACACAGGGCAACTAAAAACTATAAAAATCCATTTGAGATCTCTGCATAAATATACAAAAAGGAGTTTTATTAGATTGTAAAGAAGGTGAATCATCACCGGGTTAAGCATTTTCATCCTTTTCTAATATAGGACTTCATCAGAAACCAGAAAGCACTAATGAAATGATTGATATAATTAATTAACCAAGTCATCTGATCAAAAATACCCAATCAGAGCAAAACTATAATTGATTTTTTTTTTAGAAAAGGCAATTAATGCAGATATTTTATTAATTATTAAAAACAAATAAATCAAAATTAAAAAAGAAAATGTATAACACTGTGTACATGTAAAAGTTAAACAGAAAACAACTCATATATACATACGCATATACAAAGTGAAAATAAACATCCGCAAGATATAATCACGATTGATTTGTCTCCAATATATATATATATATATATATATATATATATATATATATATGTATATAAAATGTTCATATTAGTAATATATTAATTAATACACATAACTATAATTTAGCAGCTCTAAATTTTAAGGCTGGTAAAATAGATAATTGCTCATTAAGCCTGGGAGCAGTTGAAACGTTCAGTTTTAGTTGGGATGTTACTTCTTTCAAGTAAAGTTTCCCATTGGCCCCCTGTTCGTGGTGTGGTACAACTTCCAAAATACCAAACTTAACATTTGTAAAAGTGACACAAGTTAATTTATGTTTAAAAAGAAACTTGTTCATGATCTTTTTCGAGATGTCATAATTGTGTTCATATATTCTTTTACAGAGGTGCCTCTCAGTCTAACCTACAGAAAAACATGTGCAAGTAGAGCAGAGTGCAATATAAACTATACCCTTAGCGGCACAATTACCTTTAGCGAGGAACACCCTAAAATTGTTAAATGATCTATAACAATTGACTCATCTTCTAAAATGAAAGAACATTGGTGGCATTCTTCATATTTTTGTGTACCTCATATTAGCTTGTTCTTGTGTAGGCAATCATGTTTCTCAAATAGCCCTTTAAGATTTCTTCCAAACTTGTAAATAAAATCCAGGGCTTCACCTACTAATTTATATAAATCTAAACCAATTTTAAAAATATTCCAATTATTCTTGACAATGTCTTTAATCAATTTAATATCACTATTATACTTAATAACTCTGGGTTTGAAAAAAAAACTGACAACCCTAGTTTTTTCACTCATTTTTAGATCTGGTTCTCAGAAGTAGCATACAACATACAACAGAGCTGCATTAGCAGTGGATAAGGGAATCAGCAAGAAAGGCTGATAGAGATAGACAGTATTGTGGTTGCCATGACATCATCAGAAATAGACAGGATCATGGTTGCCATGACATCACCAGAAACAGAAAGAATAATGGTTGACATGATGTCATCTAAAATAGACAGAATAGTGGTTGCCATGACATCTTCTTCACTTTCTCTACGACGAGGATGCTCCATTCTGGAGAAATTTCAGATAGCAATCAGCAGCCTATATGAAATTAAAAGTAAAATTTAAAGAAATTAGTGGTACTGTGGTCCCTAGTGTGCTTACTAAGTCAGTGAAGAGGTAAAGGGATTTGCTTTGTATTAAAAGATAATGAGTGAGCTACACCAGTTTTGTTGGAGTCACCTATGATTCTAATACAAAGTGAATCTTTGTATTCTATCTGTGAAGTGTGATTGTCAAGTGTAACAACAGAACTAGATGCTTCATTCTGTCTTTCTGCCAGAGGCAAGGTTAGTGACATGTCTGCACATTCAGTCCTTGCTAAAGCAATCTGTGCACATAGCAGCTTCCCCTGTCCAGCATTAGTTTAAAACCACTTCATTTAGAGATATTAGGCAGATAAGTGAGTGATGGAAGTGAGAGAGCAGGTTGTGAAACCTGAAAAGTTTTTCATTTGCCATTATATCTAAATTCTACAGACAGCAAAATGATACTACCTGAACCTGATTTTCATATAACTGCTGCTCTTTTGTATAATTTTTCTATCTTACTGTACCTTGTATCCAACTTCAGACATAAGCATGGCACCAGAAGAGTCACTGGTAAAGTAGGTATCTCACCGTAAAGAACTTAGGTGTCATGCTCAAAACAGAGACCTTGCAGGCTTGCCTTTTTGTGGGGATCACAGTGGGTTAAGGTAAGAGTAGGAGTAAGATGATAGATGTGTGTGTGTGTGTGTGTGTGTGTGTGTGTGTGTGTGTGTGTGTGTGTGTGTGTGTGTGTGTGTGTGTGTGTGCTGATATGTGTGCATGCCTGAGCTGTCTTGTGTAGTGGTAGTGCTGCTGAAAAGGTTTTTCTAAAGTAAGCTGCAGGACTACGGTTAGTGGTTAGTTTAAGTAGAAGTGTAGCTGGCTTAACCAGTGCTCTGTGTGGGTAACATGATGTAGTGTACCACCCCCTCAGCTCTTCAATGAAGAACAAACAAAAAGCACTTTTCCTTATTAAGCTAATCACTTAATCACATTGTAGCGATTGGTTTATTATAGACCAGACCTAACTATGACACTGAGTTAAGGTTAGTGGCCATTGGCCCCCTTGCACCACTTTTAATGCATGCTAACCATGACCTTAAACCTATCCCTGCCCTTAAACCTAATCCTGCAGCTTATCAAAGAAAAAAATCTTTCCATAACAATATCACTATTCAGAACAATTCCTTAGATTGGGAAAATACCCTTTGCTCAGTATTTTGTGATTCTGGAGTTAATAGATAGAATTAGCAGGTGTTGAGGGGGGTACAGGAGGGCTTTCACCCTTGTTAAAAAAATGACATTTAATTTTTTTTAGGTTTGCATGCAACAAGGCACATGTACAATAATGTGTACATTTACATTGTCGACTCCAGTCAATTATAGTTAGTAAATCCATATATATATATATATATATATATATATATATATATATATATATATATGTATATATACACACACACACACACACACACACACACACACACACACACACACACACACACACACACACACACACATACACAGACACACACACACACACACACACACACACACACACACACACACACACACACACACACACACACACACACACACACACACACACACACACACACACACACACGTATATGTATACATATGCACATAACAATAACAAAAAATTCTATGTACCTTTAAGTGAGTACTAAGAATTCATACTGCAGTGGTGAATGTGAGAATATTCTTACAGGTATTAGCTAGATCACAATGCCTTAATTGCCGGTGAGTATTATATAAAAGGAGGTAGCCTGGAGGGTTAAACTCATGCAGTTAGTTATTTCGATTGTGGATCATTCAAAGGAAGACTTACATTGAAGGAAAAACTGGAGATGGGAAGTGATAGAGAACTCAGTCAGGGCTGAATGGTGCAGTGTACCCTATGAAGTAAATAATAGTTATGAAATGAAATTGTAGGTAGTCAAGATAAGTATGCAATGACTCAGTGGGAGTGGGCAAGAGGCATGATGGAATGGTAGCTGGTTGTGCTATATACAATTTTCTTATAGAAGTAATTCATGTCTTACTTGATTTGGGTAGAGATACTGTGCATCTTCTTCTTGCTATTGAAAAATATTGGCCCCAGATAATGTTTTGAATGTGCTCCACAACTGTCCGGGTTTCAGATGTGGGATTGCTGGACTTTTCTGCAGTATTTGCTTTCATCTGATTTGGAACATAAGCATCGTAAGCATAAGCCTCTGTTTTTAGTAGGTGTACAATATCTGATGTTAGCCAGGGTATCTTGTTTGTCTGCAGTCTTCTTGTATTTAAAGGATAAAGATAATTTTGAATGGAAGACAATATAGAGATTGTTCAATACAGGTACAGAAGTGCAGTAAAGCCCCATATATGTTTTGTAGCACATGTACAAGGGAATCTTTAGAGTTTTCTGAGACTTGCTTTGAATTTTTTTTTAAATCTGGGTGATAGTATGGTTGCTTTAAGCTGCCAAGTGCTTAAGATTGAGCAGTGGTCACTGATGGAGTTAGGGGGAACTTGCACTGATTTGCATGTTTCTGCAATGTCAATAATAACTAAGTCTGGAAGTCAGTATCTGTTATATACAGACAACACACAGGACTGTTGTGTAAGTGTATAACAGTTAAGTAAAAATCTCAAAGTAGTGGGTAATTCATGGCTGATCTGATGTACATAACTACTCTATAATATAAAAGTATTTTTACTCATCCCTAAATTTGATGAGTTGCTCCATTCTTCTGCAGTACAGCCACTGATTTGCTATTATATGCTCCTCAGCTGAAAACCAAGAACTTGTTGTTGTTTGTCTTTTGGCTTTTCCCAGTTAGGGGTCGCCACAGCAGAACTGTGGTCCTCTGATGATTGGCAGTAGATTTTCATGAATGCTGAGGTGCCAGCTCAACGTTCAACCTTCAACGAAGGCACGCCCATTTACGCATGTCTTTCGAATGCCCACCCAACCGCGGGGAGGACATGCAGACTCCACACAGAAGGCACTCCCTGCACTCCAGCTGAGAATTGAATGGGAGAACCTCTTGCTGTGAGGCAACAATGCTACCGCTGCACCACCGCAGATATGAAAACCAAGAACACTAAGTGCAAAATACATCAATGAAATGGAGAGCTGGATCATGGTCAAATGGGGCCTTAGGCAAGGAAATGGATTACCCTCCCCAGCCATACTAATATCCCATAACTTGGTTTCCTCTCCAGAAATCACAGATATTTGGATTTAATTTAAAACTATTTTGCAGCAAAAACACTGAAAGCCATTTGATGAGCAAAACAAAACGCACTGTAAACAGACTTCTCATAAGCAACAGTAAACTTTTCCATTGAAACTCACCTTTAATGAAAATGCATTTGGCAACTCAGTAAATTACAAGTAATGTGCTGGGATTCATAGTCAAATAGCATATAGTGAAGCACTAATTAGTGGCTATTAGAGGGGTGCAGGAATTCAAAAGACAAATTTTAATGTATTTACAGCTTGGGACAGCCCCCTAGACACAAGTGTCTATTTTCAGTAGCAGGCCAGGAGAGCCACATGGTGAAGTGACTTTGTCAGACTTGCACACTAGATAAATGAAAACTGAGGGAACCGAAACCTACACTACAGAAAGTGACTCATTAACAGCCTCATTTCATTATTTATCTGCACTAAACATACCTCTCAACTGTACAGATTTTTGCAGAACGTCCAGATTTTTGTTTCATATTTTTGGGCCGCTTTTCATAAAGTTGTGGTTTTCTAGCAAATCACTGGCAAATCATTGAAGACTGAACTAAAAAAATGATGACATCATTTGAGATACAGACTTCATACCCTTCGGAAAATTTATACTTATGCAAAACCTGTTATTGTATCTACTTTTTAAGTTTGTAAGAGTAATATTTAAAAATCATCCCTGTTTTGGGGCCTTTGTCCCCCCATTGTTTATGGCTTTGTCGAGATTTCTTGCTGTAAGAGGTTGAAAGGTATGGACCAGATAAACTGCTGTAAGCCCAGCACAGTGCATTTCATACCTGTGTGCCTGTAAAAAGAAAGTTAAGACTCATAGGTAGTTACTAGTCATGCAGTCCAGGAGACCATTAATGAGCCTAGCTCAAATTTCTAATTATCCTAAAGCACTGTTTTGATGACTTGCTCAGGGTCACACAATAGGCAAATGAAGTCTGCGGGAATCAAACCCTGTACCACAGGGTGCAGCTTGTTAACAGCTCAAAGTCTTAATCCTTTTTGCCAAATGCATACACAGTTAGTATTTTAACCTTAAAGTTGTAGACTTCATGTTACCAAGCTTATTTACAGCCAAGTAATAAACACATTGTCAACAGTCAACAAACATGGAAACCAAAGATTGTACCCAAAGGAGCATGGCTCATATGATGGTGTTTCTGTTTACTGTAAACAATTTCTTTACACTATTCCTACTTTGAGATTCAGAAACTATGTATACACACCCAGATGTGACCACCAGTTACAACCCCTTTTAAAACTGTGTACATTCAGATGTTTGCTTGCAATCAGATGAGAGAACAATTACATAAATAATGACTAGGTATATTTTAGCTCACTCCTGTGAGAACTATACAATGTGATCTATTGCACTCCCATACCTTCCCAACCTCTTAGCTCTAGAATATAAGACAAAGACCCAAAAATTAGGAACAGAGTTTTAAATACTTCTCTTATATACTTAGGAAGTTGTTAGAATAATGAAGTTTTGTGTTAGCAAGCATTTTCTGAAGGGCACAAGTCAGAAACTCACATGCCTGTCATTATTTCATGACTGAAGTCCACAACAGTTTGCTTCAAACCCACAGGTTTTACAGGAAGCAGACCAAAATACATCTCAACTTCATTGCGCAAGAATTCAATTTCAATGAAGCCAAAAAGAAAGGGGGGGGGCAAAGGCCCAAAAAGGGATAGAGTTTGAAGGAGCCAGCTAGCATGGCATAGGTAAGGTATGAGAAGAGATAAGAGTGTGATTCAGGAACAGTCATTCTAAATAGGTGTATTAGTGCAATGACTGCAGGCAGGGTCATTTGTGTGCTCATTGTGCAGCAAACATTTGCATCACAGTAATTAGCAGAGCTCATACTTGTGAAAGTAATTTAAAGTCTACAAGCTATACAATCAGTAAGAAAAGGTAAGTGATTCGAGACTGGTATTATTTTCATTCTGTATAGTTCAAATGCTTAACTTGCATGTGTTGTTTCAGGAACTATATGGAACGCTGCTTGTGCAGGTGGATACACTTATAAGTGTAATTGTTAACTTACTGTGTACTTTATGAGGGACTATGAACAGGGGAATGGTTATTGCTATGGCATGAGAATTGGAGGTGATATATGTAGCCAAAGTTCCCTAAAACAGTAAAGTTTGTTTTCTTTTGTATTAAATGTAAGGTTTATGTCCAGGTTTAAACCAAGAGCTGTGTGTGTCCCACTCACTGTTGATGTTAGGAGGGGTTCTGATAATGCCTAACTTCAATATGTTACAATATGTGCTGTTGTGTCCTGTAAACAAAGGCTGCATTTGTTAAGTGGGTAGTGTACTAGGTGAGTCCTTTAAGGGCTACATACTTGTTGTTGAAGGTGCTAACATATTAGCTGTATGTTTGATACTGTGGGGAGACTAGGGGGTTGACTGTGTGACTAGTGAGTACAAGTACCTTTTACATCAGGGAGATGTTGGCATCATGGGTAAGATATTTGCCTTACAGACACAAGGTGCAGGGTTTGATTCTCACCTGGGTTAATTGGCTAGTCTTAAAATGACCCACAAAGGCAGTTAGCCTAGTACTAACCTATGAACAATCATCCCCACCTATGGATTTCAGATGTGTGGAGAAACATGTATGAATTAATAGTCAAAGAGAGCCTATAGTGACACACTGAAAAATTGTGCTGCTCTCTTATTTCTCTATTTGCTTTGTCAGCAAGCACATCTGTCTTGTCTGCTTTGGGTATCACCTTTGGAAAGGTTTATTCTAAAGCTTTTGTAACACATTTGACTATCCTCTCCCTACATCTATACCAGGGTGCCATGTGTCTGGTTATGATTGCTTTCTCAGAAGGTCGGGAGCCTTCACACATACCTATGTAGGGGGACTTATGTGGATATTAGTAGGAGACAGCATTCATTTCTGTGGAATGCCATGGCATAGTCCCCAGCCTACCTTTGCCTGGCACACACAATGTTCTCAGGCATCATATACCCAGCTGAATATGTTGTGGGAGCAGGCATACCAGTCATAACAAACATGGTTTATGTTATTGTCAGGGAGGTTGTGGAACACTACCAGTAAAATCCTCTACTGAGCCTTTTACACTTACACAATTTTATGAAGCAATAAAATGCATTTCACAACATTTCTAACTACCCACAATTTACACAGAGGCATTATGCTAGCTACTGTGTCCCATAGTAATATAGAAGACATGAGCTGTCCTTGATGCAGCTTGGTTTCTGCCTTGTTTCCTGCTGAGGGTAATGTGATCTCCTCCCCATGTCCATACAACACTCAGGCACAGTATGCCGGCTGCTATCACATGGTTGGTACTGTATATGTGAGTAGTCTTGCCATGTATTGGGGTCTTCTCAGTACTGGGCAGTTTTGTTATTTTGTTGAGTTGTGGTAGAGTGTACATGACCTGCCACCAACTTAAACATATATAATCATTCCTGAAGGTGACCATAACCATGGCTGGAAAATGATTTGGTATGAAAGATCTGATGGGGCCTTCTGTATCCTTGTCTGGCATGATCTTGTCCATGAGATCAGTGCTGCCAGTGGCCAAAATTGGACATATGAGCTGTTCCACAGAAGGATCACCAAGATGATTGCTCAGGCATATAGTATGGCAACTCAGCTAGCACAAGAGAAGATGGCCTAGGGTGAGGATACACCAATTCAGGAATCACTAATAGACATGGAGGAATTCCTGGCATCTCTCTCAGTGTAGATGTGGGGAATGAACAGCTCAGGTATCCACAATGGAGTTCTGGGCCTTATTGCTGAATTACATGTAGTCCACAGATTATCTCTCCATGATGCCCAAGCTAGTTATGTCTTAATATGTGGTATTATCCATACTATGCACCTGACTCAGTGTCAAACTACTAACAAGCATTGCTTCTTTTCTTCTTATAGGAACATTGACCATACAAGTACAATGCTTGTCTGCACAAGGTATGCTAACAATATTTTTATAGCACTTTCCTATGTAGAAGTATTTTCAATAGGCTGTGGATATTGGTGGAGGTTTCATTAATAGTCTGTCTAATGCTTATGTGTTTTTCCAGGTACTGTGTTGTTAGAATACTCCTCTATGGATGAAGGCTTGTCTGATATTGTAAAACTGTCTCAGCTCAGTGATGATGGCAGACAAATCCCAGCACATCTGGAAGCCAAGGTGTCAGTGGTAGACTCAGGTAATGTGATGGCAGTATACTTATTCCCTTCCACAGACATGATTCCTGTGCCTGTGCAACCAACACCTACTACCTTAGGACAGGATGCTCAACAGTTCGTCCTATGTATCACCCTCATCTTCAGAAGCAAAGTCACCTTTTGCCACTGCCCGCTCCATTCAGCATGAGAAAGGTGCCAGGGCTCAACATAATGGTGACCAGCTATGCCATGAGTTTTGCTTCATCCTGATGACTGTCTCTACAGCCACTATGCAATGACTGTTCAGGACCATTATTCAGGGAATAATACAGCCATAGCTGAGCTGGTTGGTGTAGAACATGGTCTGCATGATGACCTGTGGGAGTGCTTGGACCAGATATGCAGCATTATGAAGAAGCAGTGTAGGAAGTCTGTACACTGCAGATGCCCCTGTGTAGTTAACACTCCTCCCATGAGTGGTCTACCTTACCCACTGGTGGGAGAAGACCACCATGGGAAGAGGAGGGCACTGTATAGGAGACACAGCACCACCATCCAGTGTGCAGGACACTGTCGGACACCATAGATGTAGATGCTTATGGGGTGGGTATTCATATTGATACCATCCATAGCACATCTCACCATTTATGCTAGTATAGCACTCCCTCCTCTATCCATACTGTGTATCATGTTTTGGATCTTTCCAGGAGAGGACATTCCTGTGGACAGGTATATGCAAAGTCAGAACATAGATTTTCTTTGACTACCATGGTCCTGTCCATCAGACCCTAGCATAGTGCTGCATCATCTGTTGAAGTTGTGTACATGACCACCATCAACTGTATGCCAGTATCACTCACTTCTGGTCAATCACAATGCATAGGAGACAACACCCCCTCCTTGACCAGTCTACCCAGCTCTTTATTCTCATTCACCCATGGCTGACACATTCCCACACATCAGTAACCTGCACTGTCATCCTACATATGCACACATACTGCTAATTTGTGACACTTATCACTGTGGTCCTTCCTACCAAAGCATATGATGGCAATGGTATCCTGTCTAATGCACAGTGTGGCCAATCTTTGCATGGTATAACAAAGCCTGGGTGAAGATTTGCATGCATAAGTTTTAGTTTTCTGTGTATTAGTTTATTCTGGCTCATAGTTATGAAACAGATGCTTCTTCTTAGTCAGTACATTGGTATATTGAACTTGCTTCTTTCTGGCATTGTCCTCCCTGAAGCCAGCTCCTCCCAAGGATCCCCATTAGATACCTCCTCTTTCACAGGCATCTCCACTGCAGTCGGCTCTCCATCAAACACTTCCTCCTTCACTGGCACCTCCCATGCAGCCAGCTCCTCCACAAGCTCCTCATCAGGCACTTCCTCTTTCATCCTCTGCAGCTATCTCCTCCACAGTCTCTACTTCAGGCACTGACTCTTTCACAGGCCCCTCCCCTGCAGCCAGTTGCTCCACAGGTTCATCATCAAGCACCTACTTTTTCACATTTACCTCCCCTACATTCAGCTCCCATTCAGGTGCTTCCACCTTTACCAGCTCCTCATGAGTATCTCCTCCTTCACAGTCTTCACCCCTGCAGCCAGCTCCTTCACAGGCTCCCCATCAGGCACCTCCTCCATTGGTGACTCTGGGACTCTTCCTACCAAGTGTCTCTCCTCTGCTGTATCAGTTTGATATCAACATGTTGTATAATATACTACATGAACTGCAAAGATATTGTTGCATGCTCCGTGGTCATATTCCAGTACCTCACCAAAAACATCTAGACAGCAGAAATGAGCCTTTACTAGTCTGAACATGTTTGACAATACACTGTGCCTGTGATAGGGCATTGCTGTATGCATTCTCTGCCATGATCTGCTACTTTCTAATTCATGTCATTAGCCATGGTTCCATTGCATATCTAGCATTACATGCTAGATGACCCTGTGGCAAAATCACCACCAACAAACCACAGATATGAGTGACGTGTGGTAAACATCTGTTGTTGTATATTATATCTTGTGCAGTGCAGACCAACTGGTAGTTGATGGAGTGTAACCCCTTTTGGTTGATACAGTGTTGTCCATTCTCTCTAGATGGGGCCCTTATTCCAATGTTGGTGCAGTCAAATGGCTCCCAGTACCTCAGGTAAATGGTTTATGTCAGCATTGCATTGGAGCACTGGTGTCCCTCATTGGTCACTAAAATATCCTTGCTACACATACCTCTGTGTACTTAGGGAAAGGTACTGCACACAATCAACTGGATTGCATATGATGGCTACATATCTTGACCAGCTCCTGCATGGTGCCTCTATCCACATGGTAGCAGCCCACTATTTCTGTGTCATTCCAGGCATGGTATATTAGGTGTGGATGGATGATTTGGCAGCACCAAGGGTGACAACATACTCCTTTGTGACTACCATCAGCCAGAACAGTCTCTTGCATTTACGTATTTATTAATGAAGTGGCTACCTAGTAAAATTTGTTGCAGTGTCTCCACCGCATTTCTAGGACTTTACTGCAGACAGCAACAGTGGACGTAATGTCTTGTTGCAGAGAACAGATACATTTCTGAATTCCACTTCTGTATTGTTTACCTTCACTTGTATCTGCCATTGCCCTCATTTTAATGACACTGCTCATTTCCATATTATTATACCATCATACCTCTCAACTGTCCAGATTTTCACAGAATGTCCACATTTTTGTGTTGTATCTTTGGTCTGTTCTTTGTAAAATTTATAATTTTCTGGCAAATCACTGGAAATATCTGTGGATTCAAGTCACTAAATAATGAAATGCGTCTGAGTTTCAGCCATCATGTTCTTCAGAAAAATGCATGCTAAGGCAAATCCTGTTATTCTACTAACTTTCTAAGTTTATAAGAGCAATATTTAAAATCTGTCTTCATTATTGGCTCTTTGCACCCTATTATGTCAGGCTTTGTCCACATTTTTTTGCACTAAGAGGTTGAGAGGTATGTATGCCATCATTTGCATATTATGCAGGCTACAGTATATCTCATCCTTCTGCAATTGCACTTGTATTCCTGAATCACTTTATCTTGGGGCTACTTTTCATGGAAATTATGCAACTGTGACATGTAAACTATTTATGAATCCCATGGAAAGTGTGTCATTTGTGCTTGCACATTTTAACCTTTTTTCATGTCTCTACCTCTCATTAACTGTAATCCTCTCTGATAGTTAATCTTATATGTTATTGAAGAACTAGCAACATGTTTAAATAAGTCATTAGTAGTATTCCCTTTCAATAAACCAATGATATATTCTTCTTTTTTACTTTACAATTCCTAATATTCTCGCACACATAATAAGACGAACATTCACTATTTATAATCAAGTATAAAATACTAGAGGAATTGCTGTCATCAATCCCATAGGTTCATAGGTAGGTACTAGGCTATCGGTCCGAGGTCCTATACAAGTCTAGCCAAAAAGGTACCCTGGCTTTCGCCACCTAAGAAAATTATTTTCCTGTGCCCCTGTCGAGCAGAGCCACAGAGGTGATCCCTGGGATGAATTTCCTATTTCTCATCCAATCATCAAGATTTTTCTTGAAGAGTGCTAATGAGGAGCTTTGTTTGATATAGATAGGTAGCTTGTTCCAGAGTATGGGAAGTCTCTGGGACAGGAATCTATCCCTCCAGCATGTTCTGTTTATTATGGTGACAAGGTTTAGGTCCCTAGAGAGTGTAGGTTGGAGAGATTAGGATTTCTTTAAGTGGAGCATGTCCAACAGCTCTGGGTTTGACATAGCTTTGTATGTTAGGCGGAGATCGCCTCTGAGTAGGTGATATGTGATGGAGTAAAGCTGGAGTTTTTTGAGACAGTCTGCTTACGGCATCTGTTTAAGGCCAGTAATCCTCTTTGTGAGGTAGTTGTAAATGCAGTTACTGCACATAATATACTTATAACTGCAATTATACATCCAAACTGGAAGCTAAGCTGTCTCCACCCAAGACTGGAACAGACAGTCAAGAGGAGAAGGTTAACACTTGCACCACAACTCCAGCCACACACAGACCTACTAAAACAGCACTGGCAAAAAATACACATAAATACACAAAATCATACTCGGAGGCTCTAAGTAGAAGCCTGCAAAAGCATCAGAGACCTCCAAAGCAGACACCCAAACAACCTGCACTTCCTGTCACAAACCAGACAACACATAAAACACAAAATCAGTGTGCCGCACAATCACAGCCCTTAAGGCGAAATAACATACCTAACACACTAGTAATAGGTGACTATAGTCAGGCACACTGATGTCCCACTCACTAGGCTGGACAAGCAGAAGGCTACTGATAGCTACCTGTCGGCAGCCAGAATCTGCCACATAACACAAGCACTTAGGTCACTCCAGAACAAGTACAAATATGACTCTGTCATTGTTCATGTTTGTGTGAATGACCTGAGATGTACCTCCCTGGACTACATGAAAAGAGACATGGAAGAGCTCTCTGATCATGTAGCCCAGACTGGTGTGACCCTGACCCTGAATAGCATCCTGCCCTCATGAAGAATGATACCTCAGTATAAAGAAAAAATGATCAATTTCAACAAATGGCTAAGCTTCTGGTGTCATTCAAAGGGGATCCAGTGTCTGTCAGCCTGGGATGACATGCTCGACAAGCTGCATTGCTTTGCAAGAGACAGCTTGCACCTGTCACCCCTAGGCTTTCGAATACTGGCCAAGGCTCTTGCTGCCCCCATAGTGCCTTTTTTAGGCAAGGCTCAAAATTCAAACCCACCTCTGTAAACAGCACAATTAACAAAAAATCTGAGGGTTATGCTACTCAACGCCAGGAGTTTAAAATCTCAAAATGCACGCACTCGAAGCACTCCTCAGTATGGAGAACATCGACATATGTGCAATAACTGCAACTTGGTTCAAGGTTCCAGAGAGCACCAGAGGCTCCAGAGGGCCACAGAACATGGACCAAAACACAAAAGGAGGGGGTGTATCCATATTCATTAAGGGTACCTACACCTCCAGGTTAGTGGCGTAGCATGACACCTCTGAGATCATCCATGTGCAACTAACATCAGGCAAATCTGCAATGCAAATTGTGGCCTGCTACAGATCACCCTCCATTACCCAGGACCACCACTCCACCTTTCTGGAGACACTGGAAAACATGAAGGTCCTACCAAGCACCCTAATATTGAGCAATTTCAATTACCCTACCATTCACTGGGAAAACTACTCGAGTACAAATTCCCAGGCCCAGCGCTTCCTGGAATTCATCAACTCAAACGCCTTGGATCAGCTGGTAAACTCCCCTACCAGAGGTGAAAACATATTGGACCTAGTCATCACCAGCATCGGTGACAGGTGTTCCACACTGGAGGTCAACCTTTCACTGGTTAGATCAGACCATAAACTAATCACTCTAGATGTCCACACCCCATCACCACCCCCAACTAAGGAAACCACAGTAAAAAACTTTTCTAAAGCAAACTTCACCTTACTTAAGACAGAGGTGGTAAGTTTCGCAGCCCCCACTCTAAAGGATAATGCTGCCCAAGATGCAGAAACCTTTACAAATGCACTCTATGAGCACCTACAAGGATGCATGGATTGTGCCATCCCTAGCAAAACCAAGACTCACTCTTCTAAGAGAAGGAAACCAGTTTGGTGGACCCCTGCAATAAACAGGCTATACAATAGAAGGAGGAAACTAGTTCAGAAAAAAAACAAATCCCAAGAAGGAAAGACATCCCTGATCAGTATCAGTAAGAAACTGAGGCCCCTCATGAGATCATCCAAGGCTAACTTCGAAAGATAAATAGCCAAGGATTCAAAAGATAACCACAAAGTCTTCTTTAGCTATGTTAAGAATCTAAGTGGCAACTCGCAGATATGCACTGAACTAGTGCAAAATAGCACAAAGTATACTGAACCTACTGATATTGCCAACATCCTGGCAGATAGATTCAGTACAAACTTCACCCCCGCCACCTCGAAAAGGGCCCACAACAATACCAGAAAAGTGTAGTGTCCCAAAAATCACAGATGCGCAGGTGAAAACAGCCCTTTCAAAAGCCAAAAACACAGCGTCAAAGGGACCAGATGGTGTCCCAGGCTGTGTCTTGCACAAACTATAGAACAAGCTAACCCCCCCCACCTAAACATGCTGTTCAACCTCAGTCTCTCCACAAGCTACATGCCCATAGAATGGCACACAGCAACGGTTATTCCACTCCACAAAGGAGGGGCCACAACTGACCCATGGTAACCCCATAAGCCTGACTAGCCTGGTCTGCAAGGCTATAGAGCGCATCATCATGGAACTCATTAACAAAGACATTGGGAACCTCCAAACACTTGACCTGACCCAGTTCGGCTTTGTTAAGGGCAGAACATGCCTATTAAACCTGGTTGACTTCTTTGAGACAGTCACCAAGGCCATAGATGAGGGAAAGGTGGTTCACACAGCTTACCTTGACCTCGCCAAGGCTTTTGACACCATTCCCCACTCAGGTATTACAGAAAAACTCACCAGCCAGAACATAAACCCCTATGTCATGAGATGGGTTGCCAACTGGCTTATAGACAGAACTCACATGGTAAGAATAGTGGGCTCCAGGTCCTACTCTAAACCAGTCACAAGTGGTGTTCCGCAAGGCTCGGTCCTGGGACCCCTACTGTTCGGCATATACTTCTCAGACATACAGGCAAACACAGGAGGACTATGGCTAGCCAAGTTCACTGATGACTGCAAACTGGGAGCCATAATTGACTCTCCAGCTGACATGGACATCCTCCAAAAGGGCCTTACTGAGACGGACACCTGGTGTCAAAGTCATGGCCTCAAGCTAAATGCCAAGAAATGCATAGTCATCCCGTTTAGGAAAAACAAAACAGCCACGAATTACCACATAGGTGGCAGCCCGCTTAATACAGAAGAGGTAATAAAAGATCTGGGGACCCAGGTAGATAGTAATCTCTCTTTTGACAATCGTATTGCCAAAGTAGTTAGGAAATCCTTCTATGTGGCCCATCTAATTACTAAAGGGTTCACATCTAGAAATAAAGAGGTTATAGTGCCCCTCTACTCATCACTCATTAGACCCATCATACAGTACAATGCCCCATTCGGGATGTACCTCACAAGACACTTCCAACAGCTGGAAAGACCACAAACATACCTCACCAAGAGGATTACTGGTCTCAAACATATGTCCAATGCAGCCCGACTGAAAAAACTCCGGCTGTACTCAGTGGCATATCGCTTACTCAGAGGTGATCTCTGCCTGACTTACAAAGCCATGTCCAACTCAGAATTGATGGACATGCTCCACCTAAAGAAATCCAAGTCACTGCGAGCCACGTGCTCTAGTGAGCTAAACCTCACCACAACAATAAATAGTACATGCTGGAGGGATAGATTCCTGTCACAGAGACTCCCCATGCTTTGGAGCAAAATTCCAAATTCCATCAGGCAAAGCTCCTCACTAACACTCTTCAAGAGAAACCTTGACGAGTAGATGGGTAACAGAAAATACACCCCTGGGATCACTTCATTGGCTCTGCTTGACAGAGGATCAGTTAATTAATTAATGGGGTGGCAAAAGCCGGCACACTCTGGCTAAGCTAATAAATGCCCTCGGAAAGATAGCCTAGTACCTACCTATGAACCTATGGTATATTCTACTCTCAAACAACTGTTTTTAACTTGCTTTTCACCTAGCACCAAATAAGAACTCACAGCTACGGTGCTGCAACTTTCAAGAGATGATTTTACTGTAGAGGAGTTCTTTTGCACAATACCTTTGATCCCACCAATATCCAGACTGTGTGAAACAGATTCCACAACTAATTAAGGTCTGAGTTTGTAACATTTTTCTAGATTGGTTCCATATAAGTTTATATGTTCTTTTGGACATCCTATGTAAGATTATTCCAAAATACATGAAAGAAGCCCCAGTAAATGATCAGGCCGCAATACATACTGGCAATGTAAGCCTTACAGACCTTGTGCTCCTTGCTGAGTATTTATCCAAAGTTCCAGAAGATGCAAATTAAACATGGAACACTTAGTTGTCCTTGTCTATGAATATGCACTTTGTGTGGCCAAGACATATCTCCTGTAATTATAACTTTTCCTTGTAGTAAGTAATGTGCCTGACTACCCACATGTATGTGAGAACCCCTGCAAGTAGGCATGCATATGTCAGTGCAAACAATTTGTTTAATTGAGACATATCAAATACTCCACTATTTCTCTCTCTTTTTTATATGTGTATATGACATACATGTATGGGAGTCATGAATTTAGTCAAATGGCATTCAAGTCAACATCTCTTTAGTCAACAAAATGTGGTTGACTAAGCAGATGATTGACAGGTATATGAGATCAAACAGTTTATGGGATTGGGGAATATGCCCCTTCACTGATATATTACAATCTTGCAGTTAGTGTATACAATTAGCATGGGGTGTGGGTGGTACAGGGAAGACTGCCTCCCTAAAAAAATTTTTGCCTTTCTTTTTTTGGAGGGGAGTAAAAAATACCTTTAGTAAGTTCAAAAAGTGGTAGTTTTGGGGTACTTACATATGTCACTTCATGGACTTTCTCTGATCAGCACGACCCTCCTTCCACTAACTTTTCTGTACTCACATGTGTGGTAAATGTTATTGGTTAGATGAACTGCTTATTCTCACTTTCTTCCTATACCACACTGCCCTGTGCACTTGGAATCATGTCCCAGAGCTCACTGTGCAAAAATATTATTCTTTCTGTCTGATCTATTTGTGATAGCTACAACACTGTCATAAATAAGCTTAAACCTTCTGTTTCAATATTATTCTTCATGGCTCAGCTACTTGCAACAGCTACATTGTTGCCATACATAGGTTTAAGTCTGTTATATGTCTTTTCCATAACAAACTATTGATATTAGGCAGTGTATTAGTCTAATTTTAATTTTTTATTTACCGATGGCTGCTTTAAAGCTATTAACATTTGTATTTAACCTTGCCTGGTTCCATGATGCAGGCAGATGGAGCCTTGACTGCAGGTCAGACTGCTGGGGTTCAGCTGGTGGCCCCAGTACTGGAAGAATCAAACAGTGAGTAAGAGGAATGAAGTGATTTCCTGCTTACCTGTCCTGAAAAAAAGTGGGGATAAGTGGGTACTCAGTAGCACACAGAGATGGTGGAATTCCCCCAGCTGAAACCAAAGATACCACAATCTTTGTTTTGAGGAAGGTGGATAGTGCAGCATTCATGCTTATTTCTCATTGAATGTTTGTTTTCTGGCTTATTTTAATGCATTAAAATCACTCCAGGTGCTTCTTATAAAATGTTAATATATTTTTCCCACATAATGGCCAACACAGAACCTGACATATTAACATGATTTTGTTTTTGTGCTTTACCCATGCTAGTCATAAGGAAGTGATGTTGTCTTACTATTTCAGTGAGATACAACAGCAGTGTGAAACACTGGCATCTTACCTGCCCACAGTAGCAGGAGGGCTTGCATTTTATTTCTGAATGGCCATCATATAGATTTCTATCAGAGCCTATTATAAACCATTTCAAGCAATTTTACAGATCTAGCAAAATAAAGTAACTAACTTCTAGGCTTTTGTAAGGATTGTCATTCTGTAGTTTTATGATATGAGCACTAACAGACCTTCCCCACATTCTTACTGGGGTCCCAAAGCTCACACTGCAATCCAAGTGCTGAAAACCCTTCAAAGAACTTTTTCATAGTTTCATAGGAGGTTACTAGGCCATTGGCCCTAGGCCTAAATAAACCTAGCCATGTTATACCCTTGTTCCTTTATTGACCAAGTTGTATGGTCTATATTTGCAGTGCGAGTCTATGATCAACACTGACTGCCCTTATCCAAGAGGGACATATGTGACACCCCCAAGGTAAATTACTGTCTCCCATCCAGTTGTCTAACTTATGCTTGAATAGGGTCATTGAGAAGCTCTGTTTTATGTGAATTGGGAGTTTGTTCCAGAGGAGTGGCAATCTCTGGGAGGCATATCTGTCTCTTCAGCATGTCATAGGTTCATAGGTGTGTACTAGGCCAACTGCCCTGGAGCCTTTACAAGCCTAGCCCATAGAAGTGCCCTGGCCTCATGCTGTCATTAGTTCCCGGTGCATCTGTCAAGTAGAGCCACTGGAGTGATCCCCAGGGTGAACTTTCTATTTCCCATCCACTCATCAAGATTCCACTTGAAAAGGGCCAGTGAGGTGCTCTGCTTGACATGCATGGGATGTCTATTCCAGAGCATGGGCAGTCTCTGGGTTATGAACCTGTCCCTCCAGCATGTTCTGTTGATTGTGGTAATGAGGTTGAGATCCCCAGGGCATGTGGTGTGGAGGGATTGGGATTTCTTTAGGTCTAACAGGGCTGGGTCAGACATGGCTTTGTAAGTCAAGCAGAGATTGCCTCTTAATAGATGATATATGACAGAGAAAAGCTGGAGTTTTTTGAGTCTGTCAATGTAGGGCATGTGTTTAAGGCCTAGGATCCTCTTTGTGAGGTATTTTTGTGGCTTTTCCAGCTGCTGCAGGTGTTTAGTGGGGTACATGCCAAATGGGGCATTATACTCGATGGCTGGTTTAATGAGGAAAGACTAGGGAGAGATGATGACCTATTTCTTCTTGGATGCAAAACCCTTGGTAATGAGATTTGTCACATAGAAGAACTTTCTTACCACAGTGGCAATGTGGTGGTTGAAGGAGAGATTGCTGTCAACCTGTGTCCCCAGATCTCTTATAACGCCTTTGGTGCTCAGTGGGCTACCATCAATGTAGTAATTAGTGGGAACTGAGTTTTTCCCAAAGGGAATGACTATGCCTTTAGGTTCATAGGTAGGTACTAGGCTATCGGCCCAAGAACCTAAGTAAGTCTAAGGTTCGCTGGCTTATGCCACCCAAGAAAGTTATTTTCCTGTGCCCTTGTCATTGACACCAGTCATTGGTCTCAGTGAGGTCTTGTTGTAGGATGTCTACATAACTTGGGGAGTTAATAATGGCTCCCAGCTTGCAATTGTTGGTGAACTTGGTCAGCCAGAGTCCCTCCTTGTTGGCCTGGACTTCTGAAAGTAGATGCTAAACAGGTGAGGACCCAGGACCGATCCCTGTGGGACTCCACTCATGACTGGTCGGTAGTCTGACTTGGAGTCTGCTACTTTCACACTGTGGGTTCTATCTGTGAGCCAATTTGTAACCCACCTAGTGATATAGGGGTTGATGCCTAGTTTGGTGAGTCTATCAATAATTCCAGATTATGAAAGGCCTTGGCCAGATTGAGGTAGGCTGTATGAACTGCCTTGCCCACATCCACAGCTCTGGTGACTGACTCAAAGAAGTCAACCAGGTTGAGCAGGCATGATCTACCCTTCACAAAACCAAATTGCTTGGGATCCAGAGTTTGGAAATTCCATATATCCTTGTTAATTAGGTCCATGATGCTGTGTTCCACAACCTTATTTATCAGACTCATCAGGCTAATGGGGCGATAATTCCCAGGGTCTGTAGTCGCTCCCCCTTTATGGAGAGGGGTGACTGTAGCAGTGCACCATTCTGTAGGGACAAAGCCTGAGGTGAGGCTGTGATTGAAGAGGGCACACAGGTGTGGTGCCAGTTCACTTTGTAGTTCATGTAGAACACAGCCAAGGATATTGTCAGGTCCCATGGAAGCTGTATTCTTGGCCTTGGACAATGCAGCTTTAACCTGTGCTGCAGTAATGCTGGGTGCCTGGTATTCTTTCAATATTGTGATTGGTCCTTTGGGGGGGAGGGGTAAAGTTGGCACTGAATCTGTCGGCCAGTATGCTGGCAATATCTGTTGGCTCAGTATAGGAGGTACCATTGTGCAGTAACTCAGAACAAATCTGGGTATTGCAGTGAAGATTCTTGATATAACTGTAGTAGGCTTTGTGGTTGTTCTTAGTGTCTGCCACAATTCTGCCTTCATAGCTAGCTTTAGAGGTTTTGATGAGGGATCTCAACTTTTTGCTGAGGCTAATAAGGGAGTTTTTCCAGTCTTGGGACTTCACCTTTTTCTGCAACAGTTTCTTCCTTCTGTTGTAGAGTTTGTTAATGCCATGGGAACACCAGATTGGCTTCCTTTTTTTTTAAGACGAGTGTCTTGGTTCTTTTGGGTATGGCTAGTTCCATGCATTTATGTATGTGTTCGTACAGTGCATTGGCATATGAGTCAGTGGTCATGCGCCTATTTTCCATTTTCATGGGTGCCATGAAGTTAGCCACCTCTGTTTTTAGGAGTCCAAAGTCAGCTTTGGAGAAGTTTTTCATGGTGCTTACCTTTGCTGGTGGTGTGGGTGAGATGTGGATTCCCATGGTAATTAGTCTATGGTTGGATCTAACCAGGGATGAATTGACTATTGGTGTTGAGCAACGGTTGCCCATGTTAGTAATAACCAGGTCAAAGATGTCCTGTTAATATCACAGAGTACAGCGACATAGCCTTCAGTCTGCCCATGTAGGTCATGTGTTGAAGGCCCTGAATTTTCTTGAGATATAGGTTTCTGGTGAGGTATATACAGAAGGGAGCATTGTACTCTATTAGTGGTCTGATGAGGGATGATTACAGGGGAGTTATAACATCCTTAGCTCAGAATCTGATGCCCTTAATTATGAGTTGTGCAACATAGAAGGCCTTCCTTACCACTGTAGACACATGGTGATCGAAGTTAAGGTTGCTATCAACCTGTGTTCACAAGTCTCTCACCAAAGCATTTGAGCTAATGGGGGGTACTGTTAATATTTCTGCTACTAATCACGCTATCTAAACGTGGGAAGATTTTTTTTTTTTGTTATTCTCAATGCTGGAGAAACATGGTTGCTGTTTAGATCAAATGTATTTTAGAAGCCCAGTACAAAAAAGTACAGCTATTTGAATTTGTGTCAGGAGATTTTTTTTAACTAATTCAAAAATGCCTAATCCATTATATTTTTCTACTTCTGCTACATTGTTACCTGATTTGTTATATAACCATAATCCTTGAGCATTACAACTCAAGAGTTGTGTGTAAGGCGAACACTGCATTCTATAAACCTGCTGCAGTTACTGAAAATCCCACTGACAAGTTGAATACTAAACAAAATTTGTGGTCAGCTAATTAGGGTTGCCATCCTTTTAAATACCCAAAGTAGGACATTCTTACCGAAACTTGAGATTGTGCAGGATAAAACATGCCATCCTCAAATGAAAAATAATTATTTTTATCTTATAACAAAAAAAGGAAGAAAACTGTGATGTGCAATGCTGGTTGTTTATACTACCTTATATGATATTAAGATAAAATAAATATACTATCAAAGCTTTCTATGACATTTAGAGAAAGGTCAGAAAATATTTTTTCTTGTAAAATTTCAAGGCATTTGCCATTTTTCATACCCCCCCCCGCACTGTGGGACATAACTGCCCAAACCAGTACAGTTATGCAGGGAGGGGGACAGGTGGTAACTCTATCAACTAGGTGCACTGATAATGTTTCTCCTCATCTCTGCAAAAAAGGAAGAGGAAAACAGTTTCACAATACTCTGCATTTTTCTATAACAGCTGCCAACCTGCTGAAATCAATAGGGCTAATTACTTATGTAAGATTGTGAGCAGTTTCTGACATACTGAGTTCCCTATGTCTGGCTATGTCATGCATGCAGAGGCAAATTGCTCTGTCAAAATATGTGTAAAGTTAAGCATAAAAAAGTGGGTGGGCTTTTCCTTTCTTTGATTCCAGTGCAAGGAAGTGAACATCTTAGAAAGGTCAAGCAGGTTTCTGGTACCTAAACAATACTGGAACCATATTGTTGGGAAAAAAAAACAACCTAACAGATGAGTTAAATTGTAGGAGAGGGTGGACTTTTCCTTTAAATGGCTGCCAATAAAAGAAAGGTCAACCTATCTTCTATGCGCCCTTCTGTAAAAAAGTTTTAAAAGACTTTTACTGCCGTCCTTTAAAAATAAAACTTGTTTCCGGGAGGAGATAGATCTCCTATGAAACATACAAGATGAAAAAATGCTAAGATTGCCTTAAGATGGCCACTGATAAAAACAGTTCTTCTCCAGAGTGGCCCCAGATTTATGGAACAAACTCCCACATGATTTTTAAGGTCAAAAACACTCTCCCAGAGTTAAAGATTTCTCTGTCAGACCACTGCCAGCATGAGGTACATAACTTTTAATTGCTTTTAGGACAACTGGTAACAATGTTTACCAATTATCCAACCTTTAACTGAGCTTATGGCCCCCTAAGACTACTGCTGCTGATGTGGGTATTAATGTAAAATTGTTTATACAGAATATACTATATATAGACAACGGCATGCCTTGTGTATGTATTCATATTTGAGCAGTGTGAACATTTAAGCAATTTGAACAGTTTTAATTGCTGTAGTTGTTTTCTGATCTATCCTCTATTCTTTAAATATATGTAAAGGTTCTACTCTTTTGTAGATTCTATGTTTGTTATAGAAAATTGAAAATGCAACAGGCAGAAACCAAAGTACAACAACAAAAAACAGATCTCATGTTCTGCCACAAATAGCTCAAAAACAGGAGGGTATTGCTGTAAATGAATGGTTGCCAGTCAGTATGTAACCATGCATTTGCACAGACTTTGTTAAAAAAATAAATAGTTAAGCACTTTCATCCACTCAGTATTAGGACTTCATCAGAACTAAAAAAACTACCAGAATTGATTAAACATGTGGCAAAAACTCATCCTATAAGAATGGACATTCAATTAAACATCATCAACAACATCCTTTCTTAACTTACTACATTCTATCTCAAACGTGTTGTCTTCCAAAATCATTCTTTCTAATCTTACAAATTGCTCCTTAATCAGACCTTTTTTCTGAGCTATAGGGTGACAACTATTATAATGAATGTAAGAGTTAGAAAAGGTGGATTTCTTATAGATGTTAGAAAATAAACCCTCAATCTTTTATTGACAGTAAGATCTAAAAAATTAATACTATTGTAGGAAAATGGATGGGTAAATCTAAAAAGATTGTTTGGGCCTTTGATGTGGGAAAGGAATTAATTTAATAAATCAATAGAACCAGTCCACAAAATATGTATATCATATAAAAATCATCTAAAAATCTAACTTAAAGGCTCCAATTTTTACTAAATCTGCAATTAAAAACATATTTTAATTGCCAAGCTAACATTACAAATTTGAGTAAGTTGGAGCACATATTGCCCCCCATGGCTACCCCTTTATTTTGTTTAAATAGTTCCCCTTTGAAAAATATATAATTGTTGTCAAAATAATGTTTATTAAATGGACTTCACTACTGTTCAAAAATTCAAAGGAGGAAACTACATCTGTAAAATATTCCAAACCATCACCATGGGGTATAGACATAAACAAATCCACAACATCAATGGTTATGAAAATAATCTCATCACTATATAGTTATTTTTTTATACTTCTCCCCTATCCCCAAAACATCTGGTTAAGGGGCAATTTGTAAGATTATCAATAATGATTTTGGAAGACAACTCTTTTGAGGTACAATGTGACAAGTTAAGTAGGATGTTTTCTCAGGGCTACCAAAAAATATGGAAGCTAAGAAGTTGAGATATCAAAGATTAAAACCCTTCTAGGTGTTGTACCTGGAAAGAAAAACAGATATCGATATTCACTCTATTATTCAGGAGATCATACTTATAATTTAGCATTAATTTTAAAGTTCTTCCCTGAAAGTTTCATAATTAAAAATATAGGAAATAATTAAATTATTTTTAAGTTTGATCAAGACCTTATTAGAAAGTTAGGTGAATAACCTAAATTTGTGTTTAAATGAGGAATGAATTTTAAGAATAAATTTGAATATGGAAGGAATGGCAACAATGAATTTTCTAAACTCCTTCAGGTTAGAACAGCTATGTGTGGTAAATGTAATCAATGTAAATACATTTACACAGATAAAAGTATATTAATCCATGGTGAGACTATACATTTACCAAATGTCTGCAATTGTTCTACTAAAGGAGTTGTTTATATCTGTAAATGTGACCTTTGTGACATTTTTAATATAGGGAAAATGTAGAGGTCACTGTCTAGGTGTATTTACGAACATTGTTATGATGGTAAGTGGATTAATGAGAACAATTGCTTATATAAATACTCTTTGATTTGTTTAGGTTACACTAAGTTCTTTTTTGCTGTTTTGGAACAAGTGCTGTCTAACACATGAGGAGGTCCGTGGGAAACGTTGATTGAGTATAGGAAATTGGAAGATCTTTTGATTTCTTTTGTACTTTTTAACCACCTTTATTGAATTATCATTTGTGACGTAGGCACATTTACATTTATACAAAAGAAATCAAATTGTATTAAATTGCTATATATCATATAACCTAAGCAGCATTACATAAATTATTCAATTCCTACCACTTTTTTAAACAAGAACCATCTTTATTAAACTATCACTAACAATATAAGCAATCATACATTTATATAAATAAAAACGAACCACACTGACACAATCATAGTTGCAAGCATTTTATATCAAACCATACTAGCAGACTCCCAGTTGCAAACATCATACATAAAATACCTAAGCAGCATTACATAAACGATTCAATTCCTACCACTTTTTTAAACAAGAGCCATCTTTATTAAACTATCACTAACAATATAAGCAATCATACATTTATATAAATAAAAACAAACCACACTGACACAATCATAGTTGCAAGCATTTTATATCAAACCATACTGACACACTCCCAGTTGCAAACATTATACATAAATTATAATCTACCTAATCATTTTCAGTGAAAGATTACATAGCTCATTTTAGTCCTGCCTTCTTTTAAACCTCATTCTTCCCCTGTATGTATTCTTCCCACAATTCCCATTTTTTTCCTATGTAGTTTGCTCCTATCCTTTTCTAAAGATCTCAGTTCCAGTAGTTTTATCTCTGTTACTTGTTTGTGTCTTTCAGCTTTTCCCGGTTAGGGGTCGCCACAGCGGAACTCCGGTCTGCTAATGATTCACAGTAGATTTTTACGTACTGGTTATATTCATTAATTCTACTATAGTTGGTTTAAATTCTGATTTCCATTTTCTAGTAATTGTTTTTCTAGCAGTCAAGTTTTAGTCACGTTTAATCAACTCTTTTTAAATATGTGCTTCCCTGGTAGTTTTTTCAGTTCTGATGAAGTCCTAATAGTGGATGAAAGGGCTTAACTATTTATTTTTTTAGTACTGTCTGGGCAAGTGTATGGTTACATACTGACTGGCGACATGTCCGCTGGACACATAAACTGATATTTAATTGGCAGTACAACATACTCTGTTGTCCTCACCCCTCTCTCAGGGGTGGAAGGTTTAAAATTTTCCTCCAAATTTCTAGCATATGCACAGCTGTTGCTGTTAAAGAAATAGGCAGCTATGGACTTTCCCTACACCCATCCCACACATTCCAAGCTGTTTTCCCCACTGTCTTTCCCTCTTTGTGCCCCTTTATCACCACTTTCCTATCTCCCCATTTTCTTTTCTTTCAAAGAAATGAGCACGGGGGTTAGCGAGAGTAAGCACTTTTAAGCAGTAGTTAGCGGGTTTGCGTGAGTGTGTGCTTATGTGCGCTTAGCTAAGTATTGCTAAGCTTCGCGCAAACCCGCACAAACCCAATTACAACTGCTTAAAAGTGCCTTAGTCACCCTGCATGTGAGGGACTTTGTTCTGCTCAGCAGCAAAATAAAACACCTCTGTCAGTCTCGAACCCCGGACCTTGGACACACTAGACTGCATGAAGTACTACTAAGCCACAGTAGATATACAGCAGATTGTTGCTGAAATAGATATATCATGCATCAGAATGAGTGAATGTAAAGGGAAGATAGGAATGCCATAACACAAAACCTGTTCTGTGGAACTTTACCAGCAGTTGTTGTGGAATTGCATTACATGACTGTGATAACAGAACCAGCCATTCTAGCAGTAAATAATGTTACAGCAGCACTTTACAACCTCCACACAGTATCATAGCAGAACAAGCCCCACCCAAATGTGCAAAATACCTATGTATTCAGGGTCCACCAAGGATGTAGGTAGGCATACTCAGTACTGGAATTGTCCAGTTTTCTTGAGCAGCCTGTGCTAATGTCAACAATAAAAAAGCAGAAACTGTGCAGAAGTGAGTACATTAATATTCACAGTATAACAGTTCACAAACAGCTCATGTGCCAAATGAATGCATCTCAATAACTACTTATGTGTGGCAGCTAATTGTATAAGTAGAAAAGAAATTACATACTCCAATGTATCTTATGTTAGCATTTGTAAGGATGAGTACAATTCTACACTGACAACTGTGTACTGGAAGTGGCAACATTCAGGTCTGAGTACAACATTCAAATCACTGGCTACACCCTTAGCTTCAAATATAAGAAGTATACCAACCTTCTGACTTACACAACGGTGTCCACAGCAAACAAGCATGGGCCCCACTTTGGAAAGCTGAAAGGGCTATGCCTACCTGACTTAGCAATTTATAGCATTGGGTTGCTATGACAGTGAGTACTGCAATCACCACACAGCAGGCTGCATGCAATTACCAAATGGTGTCCACCAACTGGTGCAGAGGCCATCACATGCACATGTGCAGATACCTATAAAAGCAGGCTGTACTTGCTGTCCACACATGCAATCATTCTATTGCTGTTATGGAGAGAGAGAGAGAGAGAGAGAGACAGAGACAGAGACAGAGAAAGAGACAGACAGACAGACAGACAGACACCGACATCTACATCAACATCAACATCAACAGCAACAGCAACAGAAAAAAAAAATAAATAAAAAAATAAACAAAAAAAAAATAAAAAATAAACAAACAAAAAAAAAAGACACATGGAACTGAAAAATACAAACACATACAAAGGAAAGGTATGTACCAGATATGTATTTACTGGCATGTAGTAGATGTTTTTGAAGAGTACTCTACATACTTTGAATCATCCATATGTGGCAGCAGTACGTATCTATGCACAGATGCCCTGCATAACTACTGCCATGGACAAATCAGTGTGTAGCTGTGTGCAGTGGGATATAACTGTGACATATGTAGCTCAGCATTAAATGTCAAACATCTGATCCATGTTATCTGTGTTCTGTACAGTAGTGTGTACAATGGCTGTTGGGGGAGTAGCACATACAGCTGTATAAACATGGATGTCACAGAGTAACAAATGCATGATAGTCATATTAACGTGTAGCTTAGCATTGGCAACTGCTGTACCAGGCTAGTATGCTAATCTAGCATTTGCAGCTATATATACACCCTCTAATATTACTGTGTGCTCACATGTGACACCTGTTCATGTTGCAGCAAGGCCCAACAGGTCAGCTGTGAGGTCCACGGACTTACAACAGTGTGGACCTTGTGTGTGTATGGCACACAAATACGGAGATATCTTTCTGTGTCAGATATATTAGCATCTGTACATGTGCATAGAGCAAGGGACATACTGCAACTTTTTGTGAAGGTTGGACATATATATGTTGGTGAAGGTTGTTATGTGCATTTTTCTATGTAGGTTGTAGTGTGTGGCAAACAAGACAGCATACAGTGCTGGTATATGACATGTGGTGGTTAAACGCTGTGGGTATGATTTGTCAGGTTTGCAGTGTTGCAGCCAATGAGGCCTGCTAAAGCTACATGGGCTGAGAACACCTTCAATGCATTCTGCACAAGACTGTGCAATATTATTACATAACTGTATACCTCACAACCTTTGCATAATTGATATTCCCACCACGAAAGGTGGACTGTATATGTGCCCATATGTATATCTATATGTACACCAATGGATGTTTATATGTATGTGTGCGTGTGTATATATATATATATATATATATATATATATATATATATATATATATATATACAGAGAGAGAGACAGGGTCATAGTTACTGCGACAGATGCCTGGTGACAAAGCCATGGACTCAAGCTCAATGTTGAAACTGCATTGGCATCCCTTCTGGCAAAAACTCTGTACCCATGAACTACCACATAGGTATTAGTCTACTTAACAGCAAAAGTGTGATAAGAGACCATGGGACACAGGTGGACAGTAGTCTCCCCTGTGATAATCACAGTGCCACACTAGTCATGTAATCTGTCTACATGGTACACCTCATCACATACGGTGTGCCATCCAGGGAAATATAGGTCAGTGTTCCCCTCTACTCATCACTCATAAAACCCATTAGAGAGTACAATGCCCCATTTGGTATGTACCTCACAAGACATCTACAGCAACTGGAAAGGCCACAGACATGCCACACAAAGAGAAATACTGGCCTCAAACAGATGCCCTATGCAGACCATCCCACAAAACCACAGCTAAACTGTGTCGCATACCGCCTACCCAGAGGTGACCTCTGCCTAACATACAAAGCTATGTCAAACCCAGAGCTGTTGGACATGCTCCATGTAAACAGATCACAATCCCTACGAGCTACACACTCTAGGGACCTAAACCTTGTCACCTCAATAAACAGAACATGCTGGAGGGATAGATTCCTATCTCAGAGACATCCCATACTCTGGAACATACCACCTGTCAATAACAAACAAAGCTCCTCATTAGCAGTTGTCATGAATAATCCTGATGATTGGATGGGAGATAGGAAATACACCCCAGTAATCACCTCTATGGCTCTGCTTGACAGGGGCACATGAAATTAAATTACATGTGTGTCAAAGGCCAGGGTAGCGTATGGCTAGGCTTCTATAGGCCCATAGGGCCAATAGTCTATTACCTACCTATAAACCAATACACACCCACATGTACTTGTTGTAATAATTGCTATGTGAGGTTGACTGAGTGCGATGGTGAATGTGTTGGTGAATTTGTTAAAGTTCTGTATATGTGTGATAGCTTAGTGGGAAACTGTTTCTGTCATGGTATTTTGTGTCCTAGCTCTGATCCCAGCAAAAGATGTGTATGCTATTGCTAGGCAGAAAAAGCAGTATGGCATACAGTCTGACATAGTCCCTTGGTGTTGACTGGGGTGTGCTATTGTAGGCTAAAGCAGTACATGTATGCTTATTGATTGGTACTGCTGGTGAATCCAAATCCCGTATGAACTGTAGTACTACCTGAAGCTGTAGGCCTAAACAGCACAGTATGGTGTATGTCCACATTGCTTGGAACCATTGTTTTGTGTGTTCCCTGTAGTCCTCACAGATTACATACCTCAGGCATAAGGTTTTGTAAGTACTGACACACAGTACTGTATGGTACACAGGTAAAGCTCATCTGGGTTGCCATACCTTTGTGTCTTGTATGTATGTCTGATGTGTGTGTGGGTATGCCTGTAACATGCCCTCGGTCATATGTGTGTTACAGGATATAAGTGCATATCTAGCAACATGTATAGTCTAGTACAGCAGTATGCCACCTATATTAACAAATGTGCACATATGTTAGGCAGGGGTTTGCCATCAACAACTAGTGTGGTATACTGGTAATACTGAAACTGCAATGGATGACATATTTCTTTATGCATTAGCTTGATATATACCTCCTCTGGCTAGGTGGCGCATTGTGTCGCATACAGTGTGCCATGCACTGTTGTATAGTCTTACATACTGGTTTCTCTTTGTTGCTGTGCACAACATGGTTTGATATATAGAGCATGCCAGGCACTGTCAGGCAGTTGTGGGTTGAGCACTGATATGTGGTATTGAAAGTGTGTATTCTCTGACAGCTAATAGGTTGCTATATATGTCAGTTCAGTGATATCTGTACTTTAGAATGTTAAGTGTGCCACATGACTTGCTCACACATATTGTTTCATTGTCTTCCAGGGTCATGGCTTACCATCGCAACCCTACCTATAGCCTAGCAGAGGATGAACAGATAACAACCAGCCTGGTTCAGCACTACACCCTGCTGTTGTCAAGAACCAGCCAAGACCAGCATGAGCGGACTGCACTGTGGCAAGATGTTGTCCATAGGGTAAATGACATAGGCATACATAACCGGACCTATGAGCAGGTACGCCATCACTGCAGTGATTTACTTAGACATGTCCAGCAGCATGCGTCTGATGTCCGTAGACAACAGCTTGCCACAGGTGGTGGGGTAGCCATCCATCCCCCCCTCACCAGAGTGGAGGAGCTGCTCCTGAGCCTGGTGGCTCCTGGCCAACAACAACAACAGCAAACATGTATCATCATGGAGGCGGGAGCCACCCAGCGAGTTGACACTGAGTGTGCAGGTAACATGGCATATCTGTAGACTACTGTTACCTCTATTGGTAGATCATGCATATGTGAGATGTGTTCTGTGTAGTTAGAAGATGTAGAGCCTGGTGTTGTGCAATACTGGTAATTTGGAACATAATCTGTAGGCCTGTGACTGTCAACCATTGTACTACTGTAAGATTGCAAACCCACAGTAGCAATACCACAGTTGTTGCCACTGACAAACTGTCTCATATCCTTGCAGGTTCCTCTGGTGTGACAGCAAGGCAGCAGACCCATGCTGGTGAGTGTGTTCTACATTTAATATTGCAAATTAAATGTGCATGTCATAGGTGAGGTGTAGGCCATGTACACATAACACACCTATGCATAATGCATGCTGTGCATGTTTGCTGTGAGACTATGCAAATCTCAGTAACGTGAGTAGCTGCCTCAAACACATGCAATACACAGAGCATCCCACACAATTGTGGCAACACTGTAGTGGACATTGGATAGGCAGAGTTGATACACATGCACACAACATACACAACTTTGTCATACGTAGTACATGCTACACATGGCGTATTCAGACACCCACTGTAAGATCACACTCCAGTATCCCAAATGTCATCCACACAGCACACATAATATACCTGAGGGGTAGAGGCCTGTCATGGGGCTGTGTGACACTCTTCAACACATAACACATTCATGTTAGGCAATGCTCTCTATTGGGCACCTTACAAACATGTGTAACAACTGGCTGTGAAATGGTGAATGTAGCCATGGTACTGCAGTTCAGGTACAGCATGCTAGGTGCCGGTCTGGCACACATTAGTAGCCTTGAGTGACGACATGATGTTGCATGATGATGGCTCATGGTACTTCACCCCATCCAGTTACAGTAACCACAGTACTACACATAGCATTCATTGCTCTGCACCTCAATGTTGTGTGTGTGCAAACATATACACCTATACACAATATGCATAGCAATCACCATTTGTACAAAGTGACACATATATGTCTTGTAATGCTATTGAGTGTATAGGTCACATGACACACATTGGGTATGTGTGATGTTTAATGTTGCAGTTGTGTTGTAGCATGCCATGTCATGGCTGGCACTGGCATGTCCACATTATGTCCTACACTTACCATAACCACTGTACAATGACTATGTTGAGCAATGGTATTCCATCAGGTATACATGCACCACTCATCGTGTCTGTATACATAGCATGCATGTGCTAAACCTGTGTCCACAATTATCTGCTAAAGACACAGACACTCTAATCAGAAATGGATATCTATGTGACACACAGATACACATCCAGCCATGGTATGTATACCTTTGAGTGATGGTGCACAGGACATTGCAGAGCTTTTAATACTTGCATAGCAATGTTGTGTCCATATACACATTGCGTTCCAGGGTGAGGCCAATCACTGAACAACAACTCATATGCATCAAAGCCATGTATACTGTTATTAGCAAGGGCTGTCTACACTCGCACTGCATGCTGTTGAGCAACACACGACCTGCATGCTGACATGTGTGATATGACTGTTTGACTTGTGATACTGTACCCTACCATCAACCACTATTGAGTATGTTCTGGATTGCTGGTGGTTGTGTGTGTGTGTGTGTGTGTGTGTGTGTGTGTGTGTGTGTGTGTGTGTGTGTGTGTGTGTGTGTGTGTGTGTGTGTGTCTGCTTTAGTGAGGAGTGTATTTGTGTGCATGTGTGCATGTGTTCATGTGTGCATGTGTGCATGTGTGCATGTGTTCATGTGTTCATGTGTGCATGTGTGCATGTGTGCATATGTTCTGACATCATGCACAGGTCGTAAAGTGTGTTTCCTGTCTTCCTCTCACAGGTGCTGAGGTTGGGCTGGTTCACTGCAGCAGGGAACCTGATGTCACTGAGCCAAATAGTGATAATGAGGATAGGTGTGTTGAGGCACAGGCATGTTTGCCAGGGTCTATCGTTGGGCCACCAATCGACAGTACACAAGTGTCCACCCCATCCGTGCACACAGTCATACTGCCAATACATCCATCACCAATGCCCTTAGCTGAGGGACAGTGTACAGTCGGCATTGGCCAGGACAGTGTGGTATCTATGGCACATGCATCCCGACACAGCAGCCATACCCAGATGTCTGGAACGGTACCACATAGGCAGATGTCCAGGGGTTCTCATCGGAGCACTGCTGCTCAACATGCCCCTGGCAGACATGCTACAGGTCTTACAACCTCACTCATGTTCCGGGCTGTCATGGAGGCACAGGCACATATGGAACGGTACACCAGACAGAGACTAAGGGCACAGAGAGCACATAACACCACTGTAATTGACAGTATCCATGACCAAGCAGGTGCCATCTGTAATTACACTGAGGTCACTGATAGAGATTGGGGTGAGACATTAGATGTCCTCCGCAATGTCATGTCCATGTGTCAGGACAGTGCAGGATGGTTGAGACGTCGATGTGGACTTATGCCAGCAACATCAGCAGCTGGCAGTTGCTGCAGAAGTCCCTCATGTCACAGCCACTCCCGTAGTGCCAGTACCAGCCCCAGCAATGTTGGGGTGGGCTGTCCATAGACCGTCCTAGAAGACCACATGCACATGGCTCTGGACAGTCCCAGCAGGGACTTGGGTCCAGTGTACATCTGTCCACCTCTGAGGATAGTACCCAGTCTGGCTTAGTACCTGATACTATCAGTAGCACACCTGCCAGGCACAGGTACCGTATCCATGGCCAGAGATGTTGATCTGTAAAGCCTGGCAGGTGCAGTCTGTGGCTGTCCCACAAATCCCCATATATGGCGGCCACATGGTGGAACTGTGTGCATGTAGACACACACATACATAAACCAGACACCTAGGGCTAACCCATACCCGCACACATTACATCAACATTGGCCATAGCAGTACTCTTGGCCCTCACACACACGCACACACACACACACACACACACACACACACACACACACACACACACACACACACACACATACATGTCGATTGTATGGCTCAATGTAGGCCTCTGACAAACCAACAACACACCCTGTGCATATGATGAAACCTGTGCCACCTCCCGTCATCTGTAACATTGATGCAGGAACAGGCTACCATGGTGCTGATGCACAGGGTGACTTTATAGCAGTATAGCAATGTTAGCATGTTGTCAGCAGTAAAGTGTAATGATATCCTTGAAGGTGTAGCTGAGCAGGCATGATGTATTAAAGCTATGATTGTCAACGTAGTATTGTTTACAGCAGTGTTAGTTCCAATAGTGTATTGTCCGCCCACGTGCCACTTGGCTGATGTGTGTAGTATTGGCAGCATGTGTTAGAGAGTGGACAGTGCATGTGGGATGTGTGTAGCACAGATTTGTAGGTGTACATTTGTGAACATGGTGGAGGTGCACTGTCTGCATGTACATGCATAGTGGACACATGGGCAGGGTGACATGCCCTGTATTACATAGTAACACTCCATAGTTTCTATTGGTGGCCCGTATGCATTGTGCTACACACATTGTGGAACTTGAGTACACATGTGTGTATGACATGGTTTGACACTGTGCTGTGGGTGATACTGTTACTATCTGTCATTGTTTTGCATTCTGGTAGTATACATAACCTCAATAGCCTGACCATAAACAATTGTTAGATGATGTCTTGACCACTGACACACAGATGTAGGACACACAGTAACATTTGGATCCTTCAGGTACTATACTATGCCAGTAACCAGTGGAATTCACCTGCACCCATTCCTGAGACCACTCCTGTTTGGCATATAGCTCTCTTAGGTACAAGCAATCACAGTAGGGATATGTCCGTCCATGTCTGGAAATGCATACTGTGGCCTATAATGCAGTCTCCAGATGACACACACATCCTCCACAAGGGTATCATAAAGACAGATACCTGTTGTCAAACCCATGCTGTAAAGCTATAAGCCAACTAAAGCATAGACATCCACCTTTACAAAACATAGTATCCCCACAGTACCACATAGGTAGTAGCCACCAACATGTTGAACAGGTACTGATGTGTACATGCAGCCAAGTGTTACATCATCTCTCCTTTGGTAATCACATTTCCAAAGGTATTTTGAAATCCCTTGGTGGATCACATAAGCAATAAGGGGTCTGCATGCATATCCACAAAGGTTGTTGTACACCTATAATGATTAGCCATCATTGACAAACTTTGCTGCGTTTGAACAGGTCTGAAATATACCTCAGCCATAAACCCTCACTCACACTATTCAATAGAAACCGTAATGAGTGTGTGTGACATGGATGACCTAGGCCAGGGATCACTGCAGTGGCTGGGCTTGTCACAAGCACACAGATGTGACCTAAGATCTGGAAAGCGGCAGCACACTCTGGCAAAGATGACAGATGTGTTCATGGAGAAAGCAGGGTTCCCACCTATGAAATAATTGAGGTCACATATATGTATATGTATTTGCCACACAGCTACCTGACATGTGCAATGCACATACTGTTGTAATACTGATATGTCATGCAGTAGTAAAAGCAAAGCTCACAACACATTGACCAACAGTGTCACACACATATAGCACACACACTCACCAAGTGCAGGATTCAAACACCTACCTAACTACTGTATGATAATAGAGCATTACACATTAACACAACGTGCTATATACATTACTGGAAGTTTTCCTTTCACCAGGTATATTTGTAGGATGGTGACATCATCAGACTTGACAAAGATAAGTATACCACTTTTAAGGTATTTTACTACTCTCCAAATGGTTGCTCCTCTCCAAGGAGATCACACACAAACACACACTTGTCAAATGCAGGATTCAAACCCCTTCCTAACTACTTTATGATACTAGAGGAGTATGCATTAACACAAAACGCTATATATATTGTGATTACTTTATGATCTGATATTACCAGTGAGGGGTTTATCTCTGTCGTGGAACACTGGTACCCCATGTTGGTGATGATCAGGTCCAGTATGTTGTCACCTCTAGTGGGCGTGGTGACCAGCTGTTCCAGGGCGTTTGAGTTTTTAAACTCTAGGAAACATTGGGCAAAAGACGCTGTACACAAGTAATTCTCCCACTCAATGTTTGGGTAGTTGTAATCTCCTCATATAATGGTGTTTGATAGGACCTTTATATTTTCCACTGTTCTCAGGAATACTGAGTGAGGTTCCTGAGACAAGGTAGGTGATCTGTAGTAAGCTACAATCTGATAAGCAGCTTTGCCCAATGTTAGTTACACTTACATGGTCTTCAAGGCCTCATGCTGTGCCACTAACCTGAAGGTGTGGGTATCCATAAGGTAAATGTATACACCCCTTCCTTTTGTATTTCACTCATGGTTTTGGGGCCGAAGATCAGAGGAATTGTGTGTGTTTTACATGGAGCATGTCCAACAGCTCTGTGTTTGACATAGCTTTGTTATGTTAGGCAGAGATCACCTCTGAGTAGGCAATATGCGAGAGAGTAAAGCTGGAGCATTTTGAGATGGTCTGTGAATGGCATGTATTTCAGGCTGCTAATGCTCTTAGTGAGGTATTGCTGCAGGCTTTCCAGTTGTTGTACATGTCTTGTGAGGCACGTAGCAAAAGGGGAGTTGTACTCCATTATGGATCTAGTGAGTGATGAGTAGAGGGGAATAATGTCCTCTTCTATTCTGCATGAGACACATTTTGTGATGAGGTGTGCCACATAGAAGGATTTCATGACTACTGTGGGGATGTGATTATCACAGGTGTGTCCACTGTCCACCTGTGATCCAAGGTCTCTTATCACACTTTCAGTGTTAAGTATACTACCGCCTATGTTATAGTTCATGGCTACAGAGTTTTTACCAAAGGGGATGACAATGCACTTTTTGGCATTGAGCTTGAGCCCATGACTTTGACACCAGCCATCTGTCTCAGTGAGGCCCTTTTGTAGGATGTCCACATCTTTAGTATTTACAATTATGGCTCCTAGTTTGCAGTCATCTGGAAACTTCATTAGCCACAGACCTTCCATGTTAAAGTTTACTTCAGGGAAGTAGATACAAAACAGGACAGGATCCAGGACTGGGCCCTGTGGTACTGCACTCATCACTGGTCCAAAGTCATACTTGGAGTCTGCTACTTTCACAGTGTGTGCTCTGTCAGTAAGCCAGTTGGCAACCCATCTTGTGACATAGCAATTTATACCTAGTTTAGTGGGTCTATAATTCCAGAGTGTGGGATGGTGTTGAAAGCCGTGACAAGATCTACATAGGCTGTGAGAAACACCTTACCCTTGTCTACGGTTCTGGTGACTGCTTCAATGTCATCTATCAGGTTTAGGAGACATGATCTGCATTTTAAAAACCCAACATGGTTGTGGTCCAGAGTTTGGAGATTACCAATGTCTTTTTTTATAAGTTGTATGATGATCCATTCCATGGCCTTGCAGAGCAGGCTCATCAGGCTAATGGGGCACTAGTTCCTGGGGTCCGTGGTGTCTCCACCCTTGTGTAGTGGGATAACCGTCGCTGTGCACCATTCAGCAGGCACAAAGCCTGAGGTGAGGCTATGACTGAACATGGTACATTGGTGTGGTGCCTGTTTGTTCTGTAGTTTGTGTAGAACACAGCCTGGGAAGTTATCTGGTCCCATGGATGCTGTGATACTGGCTTTGGAGAGTGTTTTTTTACCTGTGCAGCCGTGATGACAGCAACTTTGCAGTCTTCCATTATAGAGATGTGCTCTTTCATGGGTGAGAGGGGGGTAAGGTTAACACTGATGCTATCTGTCAGGATGTTGGCAATATCAGGTGGGTCTGTATATTTAGTGCCATTGAGCTGTAACTCAGAGCAGATCTGAGTGTTGCCATGACATGGACCTGTCTGTTGGGCAGAGATCTCCTGAGTAGACAGTATGCAACAGAGTACAGATTAAGTTAATTCAGTCTTGTTGCATGGGGCAACTGTTTGAGGCCAGTAATGCTCCTGTTGAGGTACTTCATTGGTCTTTCCAGCTGCTGAAGGTGTCTAGTCAGAGTCATTGCAGGTGTGTTGTGGTACACTCTGATGGGTCTGATGACTGATAAGTAGAGGGAACCTCCTTTGACCTACATGCAAAGACCTTGGCAGTTTGTGGGTACAGATAGCATGATTTTCTAACCACTTTATGAATGTGTTTCTGGAAGTCCAGATGACTATCCACATTTGTCCATAGATCCCTTATTATCACCTCCATATTTAGGGTGTTGGCACCTATGTGATATTTGTATGACTGTAGCTCGGGAACATACTTTTGACACCAGATCTGTCTGACTGAGACCCTTTTTAAGGATGTCTCTGTTGTCCCAAACATCGATTATGACAACTTTTTGGCAGTCATCCACAAACTTTGCTAAACATAGCCCTCGTGTGTTTCACTGTATTTCTGAAAAGTATACACCAGACAGGAGGGGTCCCAGGACTGAACCATGGGGGGCAGCAGTTGTTACCAGCTTGTACAGGAGACCACAATTCTTACCTTGTGTGATCTATCTGTGCCCCAGTTGGCAATCCATCAGATGACAGACATATTTATGCACAGGTTATTGATTTTGTGGATACGACATGTGTCTGGGATGTTGGCAAAGGGCTTTTCAAGGTCTATGTGGGACGTGTGTAGCTCATTTCATTGATGTATGTCCTGGGTGACTGCCTTGTAAACAGTATAGCAGGTTTGGGAACCATGAGCTGCCCATGACAAAACCGTAATTGGTAGGGTTGGGTGTTTGTAGGCTCCCAATAGCTCTGTTTATGAGTTCCATCATGATGGACTCCATGGCCTTGCAGATCAGGCTTCATATGCTTATAAGACAATAGTTCCCATGTTCTGTTGTACACCAACACTTGTGGAGTGTGTCAAACGTTGTTGTAACACATTCAACAGTTTCATATCCTGTACAGAGGGTGAGTCTTAACAGACTGTTCAGGTGCAGGCTCTGTTTGTTCTGGAGTTCACTTATGACACAGCTAGGGAAACAATGTTATCCCATAGATGCCATGTTTTCAGGTTTGGAAGGAGCTGTTTACCCATTCTATATGTGATAACTTTGATTTTTATTAATTTTCAACAGATCAAAATGCCAATAGCCTTATATTTGGCCATTGGCATGCTTCCTCAACTAGATGCATCCTTTATTTGTAGCTGTCATAGCTCAGTTTTGCTATTTGCAGAACGGTACTCCGTTACCATCGTAGTACATTTCTGCAAATAACTCTACTCTTCCACGGACAGGTTAGTGTTTCTTGGACTGCAAAATTACGTCATTTGCATAGCTTTCAGCAGCAAATGAGGTAATTTGCATAGCATAACACTGTCTGTGCAAGAGTAGTTTTAGGAGCTCTCATGCACGCCCCTCCCGGCTGTTGTTGGATCGCTCGGCAGACATATTGGCTGTCTTCCGGCTTACACTACTCTTAGACTCCATGCAAGCCTTCATGAATCTGGCTCTTTATAAATCTTTTTATACAACCTATAGCTCTATAATTATTATTAAACAATTGGTTGATCTGATTAGAAAAACTCAAAGCTGGATCTACCCATATACCTAGGTCTTTAAAACAATCTACAGTTTCAATCACTGTGTGCTGTATTAAACATTCACCTTTCAATGTATTTCTTCCAAATCTCGTATGCTTAGTTTTTAGGTATTTATCAGGATATCATTCTTCTGTGCCCAAATGATCAATTTAGTCAAGTTCTTTTGAAGACATGCCTTATCTATAGTACATGTAATCACTTTATCCAGTTTCAGGTCATCTGCATGTAAACTGTAGAATACCTCAGATGAAAAAGTTAGGTCTGAAAGATACAATCTAAACAGGTAAGGGACTAGGGACGCCCTGACTGTAACCAAGAATTTCACCAGTCCAATTGCTGTATGATGCTTGCCATGTCCTATTTGTAAGATATACAGCTATCCATCTTATCAAGACTACATCAATACCTAGTTGTACTAATTTATTGATCAGTGTTTTTTGTATGACCCTGTCAAATTCTGAAGTTAAATCTATAAATTACATCACAGCACAATTTTTCATTCATAGCTGTTATTGTATTGTTATGGAACATCATGTTACAGGTGGTAATAGATCTATTTCCAACATATACATGCTACAATACTATATAATATATATATATATATATATATATATATATATATATATATATATATATATATATATATATATCAAGTCCCAGCCTATCCAGTTCTTGCAATAACTTATCCAAAATTAACCTCTCCATTATTTTTCAACAACATGAAAGTAGACTTAAGGGTCTGTATGACTCTGGGTTTGTCCTGCTTCCCTTTCCCTTAAAGACAGGTTGAATAAGCACATCTCAAATCTTCAGGAATATCCCTATGTTTATATGACATAGTAAATAATAGATATAATGGTACTGTAAGTTCTTGCTGAAGTATTGTCAAGTCATTATCACTAATTCTGTCTCCTCCCTGTGCTTTGTTTGGATCCAGTTTGCCCAGTTCTTTTTCAATATAATGTAATTTGATTCCAGTATCTGAGGCTACCTGGATATTACAAGCACAACTTATCACCCCCTTTGTGGAGCCAAACTGTTTTGCATAAGATTTTGTAAATATATCTATAATCTGATGTATCTGAGAATAAATTTTACAATCTGCACACAGTTTATCAGTTTGTATGTCTTTACTACTTCCACGTCTTACATATCTATAAAAAAAGGTTTCTATTATGCTCAATATCTTTATATAAACATTTTTCTTCAAAATTTTCTTGATCTTGTTTCATACTGTGCTTAATTTGTTTGTCTTGCCTGTTTATTTCAGTTTTCAAAGTTGAGCTTGACCTCTCTTCCATTTCTTATATTTTTTTGTCTCTCACCTTAATCAGATTCCTTGTTCTTATGGAAATATATCCCCTGATTTTGTATGCCTAGAGCCTGATGTTAAACATTTTTTGTTATTTTTGGCACTGAAACAATTTCTCCTTCAAAATTTTCCACATTCCATCTGCAGTTTTTCCACTGAACACATCAATCCAGTTAATTTTACAGAGTGACTCTTCTGTGCATTGGTTTAGATTTCAGTTTGTCAGAATTATCTAGAAACAAATTAACCTTTATAATCCCATGATCACTGTACATTGAAGTAACAGTAGTTTCTTTAGGAACACAAATGATTTATAGTATGTTCTGTTACCTGGCAGGTTTTTCTTTTACAATCTGAAGCTATTCTTGTTACTGAATGTGTTGTAAATAATTTCCTTACTAATTTTGTTGACTCAATATTATTCCAAAAACCACAATAAAAAATATATACATAAACATCTAGAACATCCCCCTGGATGCCCTATTGTTTCAGGAAAACAATATTTTTTATATAATATGGGCTGTTTATTGCATCATTTATTGTTGCCAAAAGTTTTATCTTTGTCTGCTTATGTAAAGGATGTGTTTTATTTCTTGGATAAAATCAAAAATGTGCCTTTGAATGACAACATGTATTTTATTACACTTGATGTCAGCAGCCTTTATACTAATATTTCACATACATTTGGTATGGAGGTGGTAAGGTTTTTTCTAGGGGAATGCCCCGCTACTGAATTTATTTTAGAATTATTGTATTTTTGTTTGTCCAGCAATTTCTTTGAATTTAATAGTGAGATATTTAAAGAACTACGAGGTACAGCTATGGGGGCAGCATTTGCCCCCTCATATGCAAATTTAAGCATGGGTTTATTTGAGCTTGAGTATATATATAAAACTGGATTTTATATTAAGTTTGTTAAATATTATGCTCGCTTCATAGATGACCTCATTTTTTATGTGAGGGGGGAGAGAATGAAGGTGACAGCTTCACAGATATTTTAGAAATAAATAGATTTGGGCTTAAATTTGATGGTATACAGAAGGGCAATAAGGTTTCTTTTTTAGATGTAGATTTGGATATTTCTAGTCCTTTGGGACTACACACTCATGTGCATAGAAAATTTGAAGGGGATATCTACTATTTAAAAGCCACTAGTTGTCACCCACCACACACAATAGATGCTTTACCTTTTGGTGAGCTAATTCGGATACATAGACTATGTAATATCGATTCTGAATTAAGGGATGAAATTTTGAAGACTAGCAATATGTTTTATTGCAGAGGATATAGCAGTCAAGCTATTTCCAAGGCAGCTTCTAAGGTTAATGACAGGTATAGTAGGAGATCAGTTAAGCCATTTAAATATGGTCGTAAATCTGGGAATTCTGAAATGGATATATATTTTACCACCACTTATAGTTCTTTTAGTAATACTTCGACTAATTTGGTAAAATATTATTGGAATTTTCTTCAGTCTAAAAAAGAAATGTATCCATGGCTCCCTAAGCAACTTAAAATATCCTATAGGGTAGGGAGAAGTTTGAAAAATATGTTAGTTAAAGGGAAATTTATTATGCCCTTAGTAGATTTACATCTTACTATTTCCTATACAGGAACTCAGATTTGTGGTAAGTGTAAAGCTTGTAAATATGTCACAAATAGTTTTGAATATATTAATGGGAGGAAGTTCCAGGTTAATGGTGGTTTTAGATGCAATGCACAAGGCATTATTTATGCCTTGAAGTGTCCTTGTGATAAGGTTTATATTGGACAAACAAAGAGAGCTTTTAAAGTAAGATTGTTGGAACATGTTAGGGACATTATTAATGTTAAAGAATCCAGCTCAGTAGCGATGCATTTTTAAGCTGTACATCAAAGTTCTGTAACAGGTTTGCAGGGCACAGTTTTAAAAGGATTGATGAAGTTCCCCTTGATTCCTGTTTGAAAAATAAGTTATTGTATAAAGAAGCACTTTATATTCCAAAGTTTGACACTTTAAGCCCTAAGGGCATGAATTCAGAATTTAATTGGAGAATTCTATTGTAGTTTGTAATTTTGCTGCTTTTAGGGCCTTAATTTGTTTTAATTGATGTATTAATTATTTTATTGAATAATTAGCTATAATATATATACATGGGATGTTTCTCAATTTTTTATCTTCCTTGAAGGCTTACGGCCGAGACGTCAGAAGCAATAAAATAATTTGATGGTCACTGGTTTGTTGTTCTATCAATATTATTCCAGTCTGTTTCTGGTAATTTTAAGTTCCCAGCTAATATTATTCTTCCTTCCTGTGTTTCATGCAAGAAATGCATGAATTCCTCCAGGTCGTCAGCGTTTGACTTTGGTGGTCTGTACACTCCAACAATTGTTATATATTTCAGGGTTGTCTTTATTATCATTTATTGTTCTGTACAAAGAAAAGTGAACAATCCTCCTTTGGAGTCTTTGGCATGGTTGTTTGGTTAGAAATCTGAGGGCAGTGCCTTGTTCTAAAAGTAACTTGCTTGGGAATCTGTCCCAGTGAATGGATATTTATAGTCACTAATAAGCGTTCATTATCATTAAGGAGGCAGAAATAGCAGTCTCTTTCATTTTAAAAATAAAGTCAAAACTAAAGTGTCAGCAGCAGATGAGTTTGTGCTAGCCTTTAAGTTTATCAAAGAGTTCTCCGCATAAATAGTCAGAGGTTCTGCCAAATAACCTCTTCCAGATGTAGTGGTTCTGAATGCTGAGTTGTGAAAGTCTTTGTGTACCCCTGGCAAAACACAGTATCAGAAAAACTGATTTGTCATTTAGTATTTTCTGCATATTTCTGATGAATTGTATTATACTCAAAGTTCCGTATGCAGAGTTTTAGTTGAGCAAGATTTATGTATTCATTTATTTACTTAGCATTGCTAGCTTTCTGGTGTGCAATCCAATCCTGCTTATTTTGATGCATTCATCTACTGTCTGAATAAGTAAAAGCAATTATGAATGGTACTTGTTGACCTGCTTTTGATAGTTTATGCAAACAGTGTGTGCTTGGTTTAAATTATATAGCTGTATATTATAATATTTTCATTTTTGTGTTCCTTTGAACAACACATGCTGAACTTCTCTTGACAGTATATCCATACATTGTGTCAGCTTTAATTATGCGGTTTTAATCTATTCAGTTTGTGCTTCCCTTTGATTTGTGCAATTATTTCTTGTTACTGTGCACTAATTGGGTGTGTCATAGCAAAGGCAGTTTGATTAGGTTCACCTCAGGACACTGCACTGGATGTATTCAATGTAGTAAAGTAGTTTAACATAATTAAAACAGCTATTTATCGCCACAATGGCAACATTTTACAGGGGGTGAACTACAACTTATGAGGTATTAGATCCACTGAAGCCATAAAGGTATGCATCTACCTAGCACCTGGTTTGTATCACTTGTCCTGTTATTTAAGATAACCTGAAACAGACAATGTACCATTCAGGGAACAGTAACTTTATGAACATTGTCTCTCTGATCCCAACTCCCTGCAAGTCTTGGAATGTTTCTTGATATATCTGTTCTGCTATGAAACTACAACCTAAGTCCAGTTCCTGGCCTTCATATGTGGTTTAGGTTTTAAGTCTGGTGAAACTATTTGTACTGAGAGTAGAAGGGGTGAAGGCGGGTGTTGGGTGCCTTAAAACCAGTTGCTTTGGGCAGGTGAAGCTCATCAGCCTGGGAAGGCAACCCACCTAGGAGAAGGTAAACTCTGATCTAAAACCCCCACTGCCTTGTGGCAAAACCTAGTCATGTTGAAGACTTCAGATGTAAACCACTCTCGCAGCTCCTGAGGTGTCACTGATGCCAAGTTGTACTGGCCTTTGCCTTTCCCCTTGGATTACATCAATGGCATGGAGAGGCAGAAGCCGCTGGGCATCAGTTGTTTCCTGAAATCACTTGCCCAGGCCTGTGCCTTGGAGAGGACACTCCAGCTTTGCTTTGTGAGTGATGACACAGCATGGGAAGTAGCAGTTACTGGTAATACACCAATGCATTCAATTGGCATACAGTGAGGTGCCAGGGGCTGCCTCCAACAGTAGGAGAGATCTTTTGATCTCATTGGGTAGCTATCACCCTCTTTAAGCTGAGCAGCCCCCAGCCAAATAGGTGCTGCCTCACCACAGTCCACTTGCTCCACTAGGTGTGTTGGGCTTAGGAAACCCTAAACAGGTGGATGATTAACCATATACTTGGATAAACAAAATAAACCAGCCTTTAGGCTAGGCACATGGAATGTAAGAATGATGACTCCAGGCCTTATGGAAGATCTACAGAACACCAATGACACTCAGAAAACAGCAGTCATTAACAATGAGTTGAACAGATTCCAGATGGACATTGTGGCACTCCAGTAAACAAAGCTGCCATCTATTGGATATCTCAGGAAGAAAGACTTTACTTTTTTCTGGCATGGGAAGCTTCCAGAAGAGACCAGAGAACATGGTATTTGTTTTGCAATCAGAAACAACCTTGTTGGCTCAGTAATACCACCGAATATGAGAAATGAGATGTTGCTAAAAATTCAGCTACAAACATCAGTGACCACGGTCAACATCTTCAGCATCTGCACTCCTACTTTAACTTCTACCCAGGATCTCAAGGACAAATTCTTTAATGAACTTAGTGTTGCCATCAGTGAAGTCTCCTCCCATGAGCCATTATTCATTCTTGGTGATTTTAATGCCAAAGTTGGCAAAGACCATCACAGCTGGCCATCTTGTCTGTGACATTTTGGAATAGGAAAGAGGAATAAAGACAGACAGCATCTCCTTGAACTTTGTTCCCAATATGACCTCTGCATAACCAACACCTTCTTAAATACCAAGCCCCAACACAAAGTTTCACGGTGGCACCCAAGATCGAAACATTGCCATCAATTTGATCTTGTCCTCACCAAACGCAGCAATTTAGGTAGTGTCAGTGCAATATGCAATTACCACAGTGCAGACTGCAATACTGACCACATGCTCATGTGCAGTAAGATGAACATCCAGACAAGAAGGTTTTTTCACTCTAAAAAAGGAAGGGAGGCCATGCATTGACATAGGCAAGGCTCATGATCCTTCAAAAGTATGCAAGATTGTTCAAGCACTTGAAGAGGTTTTGCCCTGCCTGGATGACACTGACACCAGCAAGAGATGGGGAAAACTACTAGATGTTATCTATAACACTGCAATATCTATCTTTGGGAATAAGACAGTCAAGTGTGCTGATTGGTTTAAAGCTCACACTGAAGAGCTGACACCCCTGATTGAAAAGATGCGACAGCCACTGGCTGCATACAGGTACTCACCCAATGAGGAGAACTTGCAGGCACTCCATGTGCTCAGCGTCAAGTGCAGCAGCCACTGGCTGCATACAGGTACTCACCTAATGCGGATAACTTGCAGTCACTCCATGTGCTCAGTGTCAAGTGCAGCAGGTAGCTCGCGGGATTATTGACTCCAACTTTGCTTCAAGATTTACTAGGTCACGGACATTGGTAACATGCAAGGAATGTATGATGGGATAAAGCAAACCATTGGCCCATTGCAAAGGAAGATCATCCCGCTTACGTTGGGCACAGGGAAGGTCTTGAAGGGCAGAACTGAGCAATGGAATACTGGGTTGAACCCTACTTGCAGCTGTATGCCAGAGAGACCACAGTTACCGAGAGAGCTCTGAATGCCTTCGAGCTTCTGCCACCTATGACTGAACTCAATGCTGAGCCCACTTTGGAAGAACTCAATGATGAACTAAAAGCACTCTCTTCAGGAAAAGCCCCCAGAAAAGATGGTGCTCCTTCAGAAATCCTTAAAAGTGCCAGAGAGTAACCTAACCTTAGAGCTGCATGTACTACTTTGTCAATGGAGAGAAGGTAGTGTACCACAAGATATGAGAGGATGCTAACATAGTTACTATCTATAAGAATTAGGGTGACAAAAGTGATTGTAACAGCTATCATGGCATCTCCCTTCTCTATACCATGGGGAAGCTGTTTGCACATGTTGTCCTGAAGAGGCTCCAAGTTTTTGCAGACAGAGTTTACCCTGAGTCTCAGTGTGGGTTCAAATCTGGACGTTCTACTATAGACATAATTTTCTCTATTAGACAACTACAAGAAAAGTGCAGGGAACAGAACAAATCAAAGACCAGGATACTTAGGAAACATCTAAAGGAGATTCTGTTTGCTGATGATGCAGCTATTGTGGCTCACACTCAGCAAGAAATTCAGTCACTCATGACTCATTTTGTGGATGCATGTATGGAATTTAGCCACAAGATCAGTTTAAAGAACACCCAGGTGATGGGCCAAAATGTGGGCAATGAGCCATCAATCATGTTGAGTGACTATGAGCCGAAGGCTGTCCATAAGTTCATGTACTTACACTCTACAATCTCTGACAACTTGTTGCTTGATAGGGAGATCAGCAAGCGCATTGGAAAAGCTACCACAATGATTTTCAGGCTGATAAAGAGAGCATGGGCTAATACTAAGCTCACTGTGCACGCCAAGGTGCAGGTTTGCACAGCTTGCATTTTAAGCACATTACTGTATGCCATACTTGATAACTCACAGCAGTACAAATCCCCATCAACACAATGCTTGTGAGGATGGCCACCACCTCCACATTCACCCTCCTGAAACAGAGATGTATGCATTGGCCGGGTCATATCTCATGTTTGACAGATGGCCAAATACAGAAAGACCTCCTTTTTGGAGAGCTGGACTCTGGAAAGAGGCTGAAAGGGTGACCCAAATTGCAATACAAGGACATATGCAAGCATGCCCTCAGTGTTCTCTCCATCAGCATGAAGGATGCTCTCACTATGTATGAAACCACCTTGGCAAAGAGAGCAGAGGATAAGACAGGCCTCAGGAAGATCTGTGCCCATGATACCAGACCAACATCTGCCTACTGCTGCCCAGAGTGTGGAAAGGGCTGTCACTCCTGGATTGGATTGCACAGCCACAGAATATACTGCGCAAATCAGTCCAACAGAGGCACACACCCATGATCCTTTGGGATTGAAGGATGCTTACAGTTGTGAAACTAAAGTTATATGGGATATTTTTCACCTTTAGTGTTAAAGTAAAAGGAAATGGGGAATGTGAAGCATACCACATGTGGGCGTTGTGAGGGATTTACCACTTGTAAGAATGCAGTGTTATAGATATCACTTGCTGTTCCAGCAGGGCTAGTATACATTTTGGTGAGTCTGACTCATTCTTCTTGAATTCATATGATTATGATTCACACTGTTGTACTGAAAATGCTTGGAACACACTTGGCATATATGAGCTGCAAGCATTTGAAATCTTTAGCAAAAGGATTGACCTTCTTCATCTACTCCAATATCTTGTATGTACTTGTGTTTGTCATGTTTATTTCTAAACAGACAATTAATACTAAAAATGTTCATGCCAGACCTAAGTGAATGATCCACTCCAGCTAAACTTATATTTGTCATTACTAGATGATTACCCATCCCCATCTGCACCTTGACCTGCATTCATTATTCACAAGGAAATTTGCTGTATAGTATCTCAATGACACAATGGTCAGTGCTGTTTCCTTTCATCTCCAACATCTAGAGTCCTGAACTGGCTTTTACATGCTATCAATATAGAATTTTCTTGACCCATCTTTATTTGTGAGGGGCTTTCTCCACCAGTCAAAGACATGCAGGTTGGTTAAGTGACTACTCCAGCTTCCATCCATCCATCCATCCATCCATCCATCCATCCATCCATCCATCCATCCATCCAGCCATCCAGCCATCCATCTATCCATCTTCTTAACAACATGTCTGGTAAAGACTGCAATGGTAATGAGTTGAGCAGAGGCGACTGGGTTTCCTTATTCCCTAGGATAAGTATACTGTGCTCTTTATTGAGTGCTTTCATCCAAATGTAACAATAAACTTCTTCAGAATCAATTAATTAATACTACAAACCATTTACAAAGCCCTTTGATAAGGTCACATGTTCTAGAACACCAATAAAATGTCATTACTAAATGAATAAACATTCAAATTTAAACAATAATCCTTAGCAACTCATGCACTGCCCTCTAACCAACTTATGTTCTATTACTGGTTCAGAATAATAATTACAACCAATCATGTGTACAAAACAATAAATATTAAAATAGAAAAACATCTCTAAATTAATAATGTAAAAACAACCACAAGATTAATAATCCTGTTTATACTTCATAAGAACGAAGTCACAATACACTGCGGATAGACAAATGATCATTAAAGCCAGGTGAAACACAGGCATTCAATTCAATTTGCCATACCAATTTTTTAAATTCAACTAGGTCAACCCATGGCCCCACTTTGGATCCAAATCAACCCCTTCGACAACAGAAAAGTAAAAACTACACAAAGGAAACTTATGATCAACACTGAACCTGGTAACAAAAGAATATATCTAATTCTTTATTTTTATTTATTTATTTTATTTTATATTTGTTGACCGGGATTGTCTGACTGAGCTGAAGAGCCCTTTTTCAATGGAGGCCCGGGGAGAAATGTTCCAACATATTATACAATTTTCATTATAAATTACCATTAAACAGCAATGTTGCAGGATTATTACAAGGTATTAAGTAGCAATACAATGTTATACAGTGTCAATAATTAGGAATATAATATAGCATAACTATTTCAAGATGTATAAAAATAAATATGTCATTAAGATGAGCTTAGTTTTTGGGGTAAGTGGTTAAAAAAACCCAGTTTTATAATCTTGTAGTTGCATGAAGGCAAGACAATTACAATATAATGTTTCTCTGAGGCAATTTGCTTAATAGATTTTAGAAGACAGTAGAAAGAGTAGTCAAGGAAGATTAGAGAGAGCTAGTGAGAAGAGTGAGTTAAGGGCAGAAAGTAGATTAACGTATGAGAAGTAGGGGATGTTAAGGAGGGAGAGTGCAGGGGTGGGACCAGTGACTTTTAAAGTGCTCTTTGGTAGCTGTCTTAAATTGTTTAGGATGTGTAAGGGTCCTGATTTCTAGTGGGAGCCTATTCCAGGCAAACGTGGAGTGATACAGATCCCCCACCATGCCCCAGGATTCCCACTCCTCTTTTCTTGATGTACTGGAAAATATTATGGTTCAACCAAACACCCTAATAATGGGCGACTTCAACTACCTCACCATTAACTGGGAAAACTACTCGTGTACCAACGCCTTAGCTCAACGCTTTCTGGAATTCATAAACTTCAATGCCCTGGATCAACTTAACCACACCCCCACCAGGGGTAACAAAATCCTAGACCTAGTCATTACCAACATGAGTGGCCGGTGTTCCACACCTGAAGTTAACTCCTTGTTGGTCCGATCTGACCATAAGCTAATCACCCTTGATATCCACATCCTGCCCCCCCCCCCCATTAAGGAAACCATGGTAAAAATTTTCTCCAAAGCCAACTTCATGCTTCTTAAGACAGAAGTGGTGAACCTCATGACACCCATGCAGATGGACAATACAGTTACAACTGCTGAATCCTACACAAATGCACTCTATAAGCACTTACACGAGTGCATGGATCATGCTATCCCAAACAGAACCAAGATGCTATCCGCCAAAAAAGGAAGCCAATCTGGTGGTCCCCTGCCATAAACAAACTGTACAACAGAAGGAAGAAACTGTTGAAAAAGAGAGTAAAATCCCATGAGTGGAGAAGCTCCCTGGTCAGCCTCAGTAAGAAGCTGAGTTCCCTTATAAGATCCTCGAAAGCTAGCTACAAAAACAAAATCACCTCTAATTCTATGGACAACCACAAAGCATTCTATAGCTATGTCAAGAATCTCGATGGCAACACCCAGATCTGCTCTGAGTTACAGCACAAAGGCATGAAAATTACAGAACCAACTGATACTGCCAACATCCTGGCAGATAGGTTCAGTGCTAACTTTACCCCCCCTCACCTCCTAAAGGGCCCATATCTATACAGGAAAAATGCAGAGTACCTGTAATCACAACTACTCAGGTAAAAGCTGCACTCTCTAAAGCCAAAAACACAGCATCCATGGGACCGGACAACATCCCAGGCTGCGTTTTACATGAACTTCAGAATGAACTGGCTCCCCACTTAAGCACCATGTTCAATAATAGCCTCGCATCAGGCTTTGTGCCCACTGAATGGCGCACAGCAACAGTTATCCCACTCCACAAAGGGGGAGCCACCACTGATCCTGGGAACTATCGACCTATTAGCCTGACAAGCCTGGTCTGCAAAGCCATGGAACGTATCATCATGAAATTCATAAACAAAGACATTGGTAACCTCCAAACTCTGGATCCCACCCAGTTAGGGTTTGTGAAAGGCAGATCATGCCTCCTGAACCTGATTGACTTCTTTGAGGCAGTCACCAAAGCCATAAATGGGGGTAAGGTGGTTCACACAGCCTATCTTGACCTCCCCAAGACTTTCGACACCATCTCCCCATTCTGGAATTATAGCTAAACTCACTAAACTAGATATAAATCCCTACATCACAAGATGGGTTGCCAGCTGGCTCACTGTAAAAGTTGCAGACTCCAAATCTGACCTCAAAGCAGTGACAAGTGGAGTACCACAGGGTTCCATCCTGGGACCTCTCCTGTTTGGTATCTACTTCTCTGAAATACAGGCTAACACAGAAGGCCTCTGGCTAATGAAGTTCACAGATGACTGCAAACTAGGAGCCATAGTCAAGTCCCCAAATGATGTGGACATACTACAGAAGGGCCTCGCTGAGACAGATGCCTGGTGTCAAAGCCATGGCCTCAAGCTCAATGCCAAAAAGTGCAGTGTCATCCCCTTTGGTAAAAACTCTGTACCCATGAATTACCACATAGGCAGCAATCTACTTAACACCGAATCTGTGATAAGAGACCTTGGGACCCAGGTGGACAGTAGTCTCTCTTTTGATAGTCACATCGCCACAGTAGTCAGGAAGTCCTTCTACATGGCACACCTCATCGTAAAAGGGTTCTCATCCAGGAAAAAATAGGTCATTGTTCCCCTCTACTCAACACTCATTAGACCTATTATAGAGTACAACACCCCTTTTGGAATGTACCTCACAAGATATCTGCAGCAGCTGGAAAGGCCACAGAAGTACCTCATAAAGAGGATTACTGGCCTCAAACAAATGCCTTACACTGACTGCCTCAAACAACTCCAGCTTTACTCCGTAGCATATCGCCTACTCCAAGGTGATCTCTGCCTAACATATAAAGCTATGTCAAACCCAGAGCTGTTGGACATGCTACACCTAAAGAAATCCCAATCCCTCCGAGCTACACACTCTAGGGGCCTAAACCTTGTCACCACAATAAACAGGACATGCTGGAGGGATAGATTCCTGTCATAGAGACTTCCCATACTCTGGAACATATATGTCAAGCAAAGTTCTTCACTAGCACTCTTCAAGAAAAATCTTGATGAGTGGAATGGAAATAAGAAATACACCCCGGGGATCACTTCTTTGTCTCTGCTTGACAGTGGCACAGGAAAATAAACTTTCTTGGGTGGCGTAAGCCAGGGAACCTTGTTGGTTAGGCTTACGTAGGCCTAGTACCTACCTATGAACCTATGATAGCTGTACATGTTGCCTCCAAATTTAGACTTGAGTTTGTAGATTTGTAGTAGATCTTAGTTATAGCTTTGAGGAGGTCTGGAGTGAGAATAATAGGAGATGAGAGGGGATAGTGCTGGGCAGTAGGAAGGCTGGTATAGGATAGAATGGATGATCTGGAGCTGAGAGAGAATAAGCTGGTGGGGTAATTCAAGCCAGTTTAGACATTTTAGAGGGATACAGTGATGGGATATGTAGGTTTGTTGGGCAGCAAATCTAGCTACCTTGTTGTAGGTGTATTTGAGTTTGGTCAGGAGTGCTGAGTTATGATTTGTGAGAATTTGAGAATTGAACATTAGACTGGGTAGAAGGTAGGTGAGAGAGAGTAATCCTGGCTTCAGGGGTAAGAAATTTCTTGTTATGGTAAAGGAGCTCTAGTTTTGAATGTATCTTTTTGATACAGTTATTATCATGTGAATCAAATTTAAGCTGATCGTCGATGGTTACATCTAAAGGCTTAGTACTGGATTCTACCTTAATGGGAGTGTTATTAAGGGACTGTATAGAGAAGGAAAGTTTAATATTTATGAACCTTTTAGGTAGGAAGAGTAACAGCTTTGTTTTTTTAGGGTTAAGGATGAGCTGGTTGTTGGAGAGCCATGTTTCAACTAAGTTAAAAGATGCCTGAGTAGCTGAGAAGAGCTTAGAGGGAGAGTTGGCTGTGGTGATGGCTGCAGAGTCATCTGCGTATTGCACTAAAGATGACTGAGGACAGGAAGTATAGAGCTGATTAGTAAAGATATTAAAAAGTAAAGGCCCTAGGATAGACCCTTGAGGTACACCCATTTTTACAGGGAGAGGAGGGGAGAGTGCGATTGAGATCTATCAGTGAGGTAGCTGGAGAACCATGCAACAGTATCAGAGGAGAAGTTGACATTATGCAGTTTGTGCAGAAGAAGGGAGTGTGAGATAGTGTCAAAAGCTTTTGAGAGGTCCAAGAATAGGCAAGAAATAACTTTATGGTCGTTCATGGCTATAGAGTCAGTGTTGAGGAAGGATAATAGAGCTGTAGTGGTGCTATGTTTGGGTATGAAGCCATGTTGAGTGGGTGTAAGCAGATTTTCCTGTATTAGATACTGCATAACTTGTTTATGAATACATTTTTCTAGTTCTTTAGAGAGAGGGAGAGGATAGCGATAGGGCTAAAGTTAGAGATATCAGAGGAGTTACCTCCTTTGTGTACAGGTAGAGTGTAGCATTGTTTCCAGATGGAAGGGACTTTAGATTTAGAGACAGAGTGATTAATTAGGACAGATACAGGGAGAGCAAGAGAGCCAACTGCTAGTAGAAGAAGAGTGGAAGGAATATTGTCAGCTGATGCTGAGCATGGTTTTAATTTAGAGAGTAGAGTTTTGATGTAGTTAGTAGGTACAGGTTTGAGGGAGAAGGTATTTGAGGAGATAGTATTAGGAGTAGGTTCAGAAAAGTTGGAGATGTTAGTAGTAGAGGAGTTTGGGTTAGGGTTCAGTAACTTAGATATTATATTGATAAAATAGGTATTGAAGATAGTGGCAGTTTCTTCATATGTCTTGTCTGGGCATGGATTTTGGGAGCTAAGATTACTGGGATGTAATATTTGGTTAATAGAGTTCCAGAATTTTTTAGGATTAGATTTTAGGGCTGTGGGAGGTTTGTTATAGAAGTCCTTTTTATCTTTGTTTATGTGTTTTTTTGTCAGATTTCTGAGTTCTTTATATTTTTGTAAGTCTACAGAGAGCTTCGTTTGTGACCATTTTTTCCATAGTTTGTCTCTAGTTATCATAAGGGTATGAGTGGCTTTTGAAAGCCATGGAGATATGGTGGACTTAATTCGGACTTTGTGAGGGGGAGCAAGTGAGTCTAAGTTGCTAAGGAAGGTGGAGTTGAAAGCTAGGACTGCTTCTTCTAGTGGGTGTTGGGTACGGAATTTCCAGTTTACTTTAGAGAGGAGGGCATTCAAGGTTAGAGAGTTTATGACAAGTGATAAATTTGGGAGGTTTTGAGAAGTGGGGTGTGAACCTAAGCACTTTTATAGGGCAGTGATCGCTCAGGATGTTTGGTAGGGTTTCAGGGTTATGATATTTGGAAGGATTAGATACAAGTACCCAGTCAATAAGAGTACTAGATGTGTGAGAGTTGTTTGTATGGGTAGGTTGGGAGATTAGCTGTGTAAAGCCATATAAATTAATATGAGCATTAGCGTTTGGATTACTGAAAGTTAACCAGTTAATGTTGACATCCCCAAGGTGGATAGTTTCATTGGGGATGTGTTGAGAAAAGTATGAAAGATTATTTTCGAGCAGAGGAATGTAGTCTCTTGGAGGAATATAGATGGCTGCTACTGTGATAGTGGTGTGGTCATTTATATTAAGGTTAGCTGTAAGTAGTTCAGCAGGAGAAAAGGATGGGATGGGTTTCATAATACTTGTAATGGTGAGGTGGTTGGAGTAGAGGATGGCAATGTCACACCCTTTTTTGTTTTGGCGATCTATGCGGAGTATATTATAACTAGGGGGGAGAATTTCTTTATCAGAGGTTTGGGGTTTTAGCCAAGTCTCTGTTAGGGTGATGACATCAGGGGTTTTAAAGGCTATCCAGGCATGGATTTCATTAACTTTGTTTAGAATACTATGGGCATTCATAGAGTAAAAGGAATATGTTTGTTTGGAGAGCATGTGTTTATTAAGTTGGGAGAGGTAGAGTTATGCATGGTGAGGTGATGGATGGGCCCAGGATTTGGATGTATGTCTTCTGATAGAATCAGGGCTATATGAAGTTGGTAAAGTTTGAAATTAACTGGGTTGTAAGTCAAGTACTTAGTCTTGGTTTTAGATGCTAGAAAGTGAGGGGGAGGAAGTTGGATTTTAGGCAGAGGGATGTTCATGGAAAAGATAGAGGAGGAGACTGTAACAGAGTACTGCAGAGATGAGAAGCAGTTAGTATGGGGATTAGTGGGATCTCTGTGGACAGGTGGTAATGGAGTAGTACAAGATGTAAGAATGAGAAGGAGAAGTAATGGAGGCAAGAGGAACATGGAGAGGGTTGCAAAAGCCATGGCCTAAGGTGGGGAAGTAGGATTGAGATGGAGTGAAGAGTGAATAAGGGACTAGGAAAGTAAGGTGTTGGACCTGTTAGAGCGTTAAAGTAAATTTAAGTGAAACAACCTTTAGGGGGAGTAGGGGATATATAGAAAGGAGGATTTGCAGCAGACTAAACTATGAAGTGATAAGTAGGGGAGGGCAAGGTGTTTAGAATGTTATAACAGACAGGAAGGGGTGGAGTTAGAGGAAAAAGGGGATTAGGTGGTTAGGTATAAAGGAAATGATATGGGGGGTGGGTGGGAATGAGGGTGGTAGGTGAGCAAAGTGAGCCCGAGCATAGCGAGGGCGAACAGAGCGAGTTTGGCCAGGAAGAGTCATCACAAGAAACAATCAGCAGGACAGGAGGGAAAGAGTAAGGAGCACACAGTGAGAGTCAGCAGGTAAGTAGAAGAGGTGGGGAGGTGTAGGCAGAGAAGAAAGAGTTGTTATAGTGTGGTATACACAAGTATTTGCAGTAAGATTAAAATAGTTAAAAGGAAACCACAAACAGAAAAATAAAAAGAGTATAGCTAACTAAGAGAGAGTTGATACTAGGGTAGTGACTAACTTATAGATGGCAGAGAGAGACAGAGGCAATGTTTCTAAACAGGTGAGTATGGGGGGCTCTCAATGGTATGCAGGTATCCTGTACAGTAGACAAAGTAAGACTACTTTGTGGTATGAGCTTAGAACTTAATTTTAGTTAACTGGCTATACAATATAGCACAGGTGTAATTCCAGGAGCTGGACCAGTATCAGTAAAGGTAGATGCAGTCTTGAGGAAACACACTTTGCTTTAAAACCTACTGAAAACAGGAGGGGGAGAGAGTGTGTTGAATATAAAAGCTTACTGAAAAAATAAAATAAAGTACATATGATATTAACTTTACAGATTAGAGCAGTAGCAATGTGAGACAAATGTTCAGTAACTTACTTCTGCTATAACACTTTCACATAAACAATGGTAAAAATCTATTAACCATGATGTCTTAGTGTAAAAAAAAACTGACAATAAAAATGTCTGCTGTAGTTCATGTAGTAAAACGTGCCATTTTGTAGTTGAAATAATCAAACTAACTGAGATATGAGAATATATCTAAACAGAAGTTCTATACTTTAACTCTTGAATTCTACAAGCCAGGTTAAGGAGTTAGAACAACTGGCAGTCTCACGGCAACAGAACTTAGAACTAAACAAAGTGAGCTATACTTCACATCCATAAGACTGCTACTAAAAGTATTTGACATAGAGGACATGCCATAAAGCAGTCACTGTACAAGTTAAATGCCCAATAATGCAATACCTAGATTCTACAAACCAACTGTCACCAGTTAACACTGCTAAAGAAATTCAAACTGCAATCTAGAGATATATGGTAGAAGTGTACAAAAAAAGCAATTGCTACACAAGTAGAAATATATCCAAAAGCAGATAATAAGCTATATCAATTTATGTACAGCCTTTCACTTGTGTGACATGGGAGAATAACTCAGCCAAGCCATGACTTCACAAATATTTGAAAAGGTGCTTACCAAAGTCCCACAAATAAGTTGCAACATAATACAAAGCTCTTCCAGGTGAAATAAATACAGTTTACATGCTGAGTACAAGTGAAAAGCTGTTTACATCAGTAATATTAGGGACCTGCACACCACTGACATGAAGCCACAGACTAGTAGGAAGAGGGTATTATTGTATTTATTAATATATAAATAAATAAATATATTATTTTATTACGGGGGTACGGGTGGTATTAGCCTCAGCTTCAGCATTGTTACTTTTTAAAAGAGGCAAATCAATTCCTTTTTTTATTTTGATGTAACTTCATCCCTAATCTTTTCCACTATCTGTTTGGGATACCATCTTGAATAAAACATGTTTTCCAAGCTATCACATTGCTTCAATAACTTGTTATCAGAATTCTTTCAAGTCTAACAAATTGTCCTTTATTTCCCCTTTTCTGGTGCTCCGGTTGAAAACTAGTGTAATGGAGTTGAGTATTAGAATAAGTAGGCTTCATGTAGATGTTACTTACAAGACACCTATTCACATGATCTTTAACTCTCTCCACATCTAAATAATAAATTTTTAAATCACATGTTAAAACTTTCTGTGTCTTATCTTTTATTCCATAGGATGAAGATCTCATCCAAACGTCTGACATAGAGGCTCCAAGGCTCAGGATGAAAACAGAAAATGTATTTCTTTTCTCATTGCAACATTATAATGTTGGCAAAATGGGGGAGCAAGCTGCCCCCATTGCCACTACTTGCTTCTGCAAAAAATATTGACCTTTAAAATAGACAAAGGTGTTGCTCAAATGGTGTTCATAAAGTCATATAACATATTGATCTCTTCATTCCTAAAACACTTTAAATCGACCAAAAATTCATGAAAACATTCAATACTAGTATCATGAGGTATTACATTGAACAGATTCACAACATCTACAGTAAAAAAATAATGTTTTCACTTTAAGTTTACCCAAAAAATCCCAAGAGTCAACTTCTTGAGGGTAATATCCACAAACTTAGCAAGGGGATGAGTCTTGGTTGAATTTGCCAGCATTAACTATAGGCCTTAGAGAGGGGGTAGTTCAGATCCTTGTGTATCTTTGATATGCTGAAAATTGAAGGCACTGCAGGAAATTTAGAATTCAAAACCATTGAAAGCTCATAAGTAATTTGCCCCGATCTAACAAGTCTTTAATCATTAAGTCTACTTTTTTATAATATATATGAACACTATTCAATGAAGACTCCTCATAAAAGTCACTGTCCACTAAATGCAGATTCATCCTGTTCACATAATTAATTTTAGCCAGAATAATAATCCCCCTGCCCTTATCAGGCTTCATTACCCACAAGTTCTTGTTCTGAGAGAACTGTTTTAGAAGAGTATGTTTGCTTTTGTATGTGTTTTTTATTCATGATAGTATGTACATGGCATAAGTGTCTTCTTGCAAAGCAGGCCACAAAACACTAACCAATGAATTGATATTGCTGCATTAAGGTATAACAAGGCAATCTGAAGCACCCTGAAACATAACTGCATCCAATGTGTAACAGCAGAAACTAAGCGTGGTACTTGAACATACTTACAATTTAAATCTGCATAAAAGGTAGACTTGGCTAATACGTCTTAACGGGTCTATATTATAATCTCGAAAGTTTAATAGTTCAAATGCATAAACATCGAACTGTATGCATCGAATTATTAAACAATCAAACCCCGATAAAAATATTTTTAAATCTCCAAAAAAAAAAAAAAAAACTAACGAGTGTAGGCAGGGGGCAAGACCCCCTGCACCCCCCACACCCTCTGCTACTTAAATATACCAACTCAGATATCGCGCTACAGTGTAGGAAAGGGAAATCTTCCCTTTCTGCACCATACTCCATTGAAGTGCGATCTCGGAGTTGGTATATTTAAGTAGCGGGGGTGTGTGGGATGCAGACCCCCACGTGGGGGGTGCAGGGGGGATTGCCCCCCTGCCTACACACCCTTTACTTGTTTTTTGTTTTTTATAGGGTCTACTAGAATTTCGATGGTTTAATGTTTCGATCAATAAAGTTCGATCTTTAGTGATTTGAAGCATTAAACCTTCGAGATTCTAATATAGACCCCTTTTTAACATGTGGGTGATAGTGTATGATGCAATCTGGAATTTTACTACTAATTTTGACCCTAAATATTTTCACTATCCAATACAGTTGCATAATCCAGGGCAGGATTTTTTCACATAGTTATTATATGCACCTTGATAAGAAACACAAGGAGGAGAGGAGGTCTGTATCCCTGTATAGTCAATATTTCTCTTTTTACCAGGATGGCAGCTGGTATGAATTGCTGTCTTGAATCTGTATGTAGTTCAATGTTTGGTGCTCATGTCTGAGGTAGTTGGTAACCCTAGCATGTCATGGTAGGATATGGTACTCTTTTGAAATTATACCTCATAATATAATGAGGGAGAACCACTAGAGATCAACAGAGCCCTAATTATATGTCATTTTGTAATGTGTAAACATATTTAAATGTTAAAGAAGAGATATACCAGTCCTGCCATATAGCACTAATTGTGAAAGCAAATATATAGATGAAGATTCTGAAGCTGCGACCTGTCTCTAAAACCTGAACCTCCCATTGTATTTGCCTCCTGGTAGGATGTGATTTGTTTATTGGTTCCAGAAGACTAATTCCTTTTTTGAAAGTAACTTTTATCCACTCCCTGTACTCTTAAAAAAGTGTTGATGAGATCACACTAAAAGCACCATTAATCTTTGTAAATCACTGAATTATCTAGTCACAATTTATATACATCTACTGAGAAGTTTATGATTTTGCAGTTCAGTGTTAAAGAAATCTGTAAATTTCTGTATATTGAATGATTATTTCAGATAACTTGCTTTCACTTCTATTTGCATTTATGTCATCAAACACAGAAGGGTAGATTTCTGAGACAATGGTTAATGCAGGGCATCTCTGGGAGTGAAATGCAGCTGGAAAGACTGAAGAGAGGCTAACTGGGACCCACTCATATGACCTGGGCTCTCCGTAACCTACACTGGCAACTGGAAACAAAGTGCTGTTTTCAGTTTTGGTCCAACTATCCACATGATCCAAGTAAATCCAGCTTTATCTGGTTCATTTCACTTATCTAGTGAAGCCTGACAACAGTGCCCTTGGTCCGTCTAAAGATATTCAAAAATTACTAGCACGTGATAAAGAATGCAAGTTCTTTCTAGACATGAGTTTCCAAAGTAATTGTACAGGTACCTTCGGGGGGGAGGGGATCCTTATTTATGGTCTCTTCTATAAGGCTAAGGTAACTTCAGAGTGATGATTGGTCAGAATCTGTGAATCTACATTTATAGGAGTGTCAGACATACATACATGCACACACACACACACACACACACACATATATATATATATATATATATATATATATAGATATATAGATATATAAATAATATATATATATATATATATATATATATATATATATATATATATATATATATATATATATAAAATATATAGATATATAGATATATATATAGATATAGATATAGATATAGATACGTATAGAAGTATTAGTGGTGCAACAGGTAGCATACTTGTCTTTTGTGCAGAAGGCTATGGGTTCTGCTGCCACATCAGGTAAATCGATTACTGACACTGCAGTGTAGCATAAGAGGGGTGCTGCACTCCTGAGTGCGTCTTCCTTCGGATGAGATGTTAAACCAAGGCCTCATCTGCTTGAGTCTGTGATAGGTCAGGTAGATGTAAAAGATCCCACTGCACCTGTTGAAAGAATAGGGGAAATTTCCCAATGCCCTTCCCAAATTTCCCCCTAACAGTATATATACTACCTCAGGCCTCTCCTGAAAAAAGGCTACTAGCCTAGTGGGACTAACCTGGACAACAACTGATAAATAAATAAAATAAAATAAAGTATACACAAAGAGAGAAAGGGAGTGTTGAAGATTAAAGCAGTTGAGACCACCAGTCTACTTTATAAAAAACAATGCAGTTTATTATTCACAAACAAAAATCAGGATGATTCTTCTTAGCAAAAACAATGGCAGCTGGCCTTATACTTACCTATGAAACTATGAGATCATTTTTCTTTCTGGGGGCAGTATTAACATAATGGTTAAGGTCTTTACCTCTCAGTTGCAAGATACAGAGTTTGATTCTGACTCCATGGTTATTGGCTAGGACTGTAATAGTCCACAGACTGATATTTAACTATAAACCTATTTACACAACTTTTTATACATTTTTGTGTCATGTTTATTCTTTCAAATGATACAAACCACGACACTATGCTGCAGAGAAAAAGAGAGAGAGAGGGTGTATGTCTGTGTGTGTGTGTGTGTGTGTGTGTGTGTGTGTGTGTGTGTGTGTGTGTGTGTGTGCGCACATGCGCACTCGCGCGCAACTTTTCCTCCTCAAAATATTTTATTGTAAACATCTACTAACTATATTTATTTTATAAAGTAGAAAGAAAATAATGATTACCATCCATTAGTTTGCATTGAATCACATATTTTTCCTGGAGCTTATTGAACTTTCTTTAGTAATTGTTTCAGGGAAGTTTCTTGAAGACGTTGAGTTACCCAGTATTTGATTCATCTGTCTGTATATTTCTGAATGAGCAAAATTTGCCACAGTACTCCTAACTTCATCGCTTACACAATCCTGCAAACTATTTGCTTGCTGAAGTCAGCCAAAAGGAATGCATTTTTTCACTGGCCATTTGTTTATTTAGAGACTCTGTGCCACAATAAGGACCTCAAGATGTACTCAGCTTTTTCAGTGTGTACTATAAAATAATCACATAATACATCCTTTGTATGCTAATCAACATTAATCTTTATAACTCATAATGAAAAAATATAGCTGTTAGATTTGTTTACAGAGTTTGCATAGAACTCTGTATTTTTTATTTTATATCTTTAATTTTTGATTACCAAGTTTTCCCTTTTTTCATAATTTCAGCGTATTTCAAGTTTTTGTGAGCACCTCAACTAACTGCTCCTTCCCCCCAAGTCATTCTTCTGTTAGTTGTACTAGTGTACCTAGTTCGGTATAGCCAGAGCATGAATTGTTCTAGTTGTATTTGGACTAAGTATTTTTTTTCTTCTCTTGTAACTTAATTATATTATATTGTAAAACTGAAAATGAGCAAACATCATTCCAAGATGGCCACCAGCTAGGAAGTAGACCTCTCAGTCAGCTCCTGACAAAAATCTACAATCTAACCCAATCTCGGCTCCAGCACTTCTGCTAACCCATCAAAAAACAAAGAATACTGTAATATACTAGATACTAAAGCATCTTTCTAGCAGATTTATAAAAATAAACAGAATTTTATATACTTATCTGCAAGATCAACACGTGCTGATTGGAGAATTTCTGCAAGCAGTTCAGGCCTCATCGATACACTACAGGAAGCTACATAGAAAAAATAAAAACCTTCGATAAATTATAAATATAGAACCATGGACTCAATGGAAGCTCAAACATCAAAAACAAGACTTTCACAAATAATCTCACCAGAGAAAGAAGTCTGTGCAAAGAGACAAAAAACTGTAAAACAGCAAACAGACTTACAAAAACAGACTGCCAAAATGAAGACAGAACAACCCCTCTTTATGGAAGAACTCAAGGCAGCTCAAACACCCTTGCAAGAAGAAATGCACTCCTTTTCTACAAAACTAAATGCTTTTGGAAGTAATATAGATCAAATACTAACTAGACTAGAGAAAAATGAAGAGAAAGCTGTAGAGAATGAAACTAAATTAGAAGAAATTCAAAGAACTAATGCCTCAGAAAAAACAGTGTCTGAATTACAACAAAAAATAATAGACTTGGAAGCCAGATTAAGAAGAAATAATGTGCTCATCAGGGGTATCCCTGAAACCTATGAGCAAGCTTCTTTACATAATGCAATTAAGGAAATTATTGAACTACTCTTAGACAACAATGCTGTAGTACAAAATATTACAACAGAGCCTTAAGAAAATCACAAACTCTTGATGCCCCAAGGCAAGTCTATGTGAGAATACTAAATGCAACTCATGCTAATATGATTATACAAACTGGTAAAACTAACAAAAAATAATTTGGAAAGGTAATAAAATAACAACTGGACAATACTTACCCTTAGCTATCAAGCAACAGAGACAAATTTTATTACCTTTCTGTGCATGCTTAATATAAAAACAAAATAAAATTCCAAATGAAGTATCCTGCTTCCATACAATTCCAATATAAGGGATCCATAGACGAAGCAAAATGTAAAGATGAAGCAAACACAGTTTTCTTAAAAGCATTCAATGAGATCCCTCTAAAATAACATGTAAAATGTAAGTAACATCTATATTGTATTTATTAGCACTTAAAATGCATCTAAACTGTAAACGACCTTAAATCTGACGAAATACAGGTGTCGCTAGTATTTTTATTCATTATTTTGAAGTTTCTCAAGGGTTTTTACCTCTATATTGCAAGAAAAATTCATCATAGGCTTTCCTTTCCATTGCAACATTCTAAAGCCATTCTTCCAGGAAGCTGAGCCAAGTCAGACGTCACATGACCTTTGACCTTGCGTTGCACATGTTAATTAACTCATGCAGTGATATCAGAGACAAATCAAGTCTACGGCAGCCAAGAAGTCCCAAAAAGAAGAAAAAAACTATGTGAATACACTAAGAGAGCCAATAGTTTGACCAGAATAGCATCCAGGAAGTAAGTTGCTGTATTACAAGGCTGATAACCGAGAGACAACTACACTTAATGATATGGAACAATTCCTGGCTCCAAAACCTCACAAGTACTGCAAACTTTCCTTAAATCACTAGCAGTAGGAATTTAAAGGCAGGTATAGAAGAGGAATCTATATGTAATAATTGGCAGTCTGGATGATGGAAAGGAAGAAAGCAAGATTTAAACAAGAATAGAAAGGAAAGAGCTAAGGTTAAAGTGATCTCTGCAAAATAAGATTGTTCATGAAGAGAAGAAGCATTACAACATCGGACTTTGCTGTCATACTCTTGTAAATAAAACTGACTTTATGCTCATTCAACAGTTTTTTTTTCCTCTTGGACTAGTAGCAGTCAGAGTACTAGAGAAGGTCACGTAATAATATGTGTACAAGTTACATTTTAATATGAAGCATAGAGTGGAGTTATATTTTTTTCTGCTTGTATAGGCGGATCACAAGAATGGTAGTATATAACATATGCTCATACCATATTGTATAATACACTTTATAGTAACAGAGTCCATTTTTCTACTAAGACATGTTTTAATTCCTGAACTATATAGCACTCAAAAGAAGGCTTGAGATAAAAAGAACATAGCTAGCCACATGGAACCATTTACAAGGTTATATATTATATTGAAATATGATCATTACAACCCACAAGTTACCCCTAATGCCTAATTGGGTTAACAATATCTATATTATTCATAGCTTAGTTGCTGGCTGGATGGCGTGTTCTTTGGAATGTATAATAATTACTGTATGATAGTTAAAATTGTATATATTTCTAGTTGTTTCAATTCTAGGATGATGTATATATTACTTGTTTACTGGATTAACCCTTCTCTTTCAGAGGATAGTGGTAAGTGGTTAGGCACTAGGGAATTTCTGAAACAGTGTTATGTCGCCTCCTCCTCCCATGCAATTATTTCTCAACACACATCAACCACTACTCACAATGCTTTGCCAAATACTCCCCTCATAGCACACATAGTTAATTCAGCTACAGGACTTTTCAAATTAATAATCAACTAAGATGATTAACATAGCCTCATGGAATATAAATGGCTTACAAGACATTAAAAAGAAAAGGCTAGTTATGCACCTTATATACAAATCAAAGTCAGATATAAATTTTTGCAGGAAACTCGTATGACTATGGAACAATGGGACAAGGGTACAGAAAAAAACACTAAGTGGATTCAGCAAATAATAGCAGCTGGAGACAGTACCTCATCAAGAGTGACAGCTATAATAGTTAAGAAATCTTTTAAAGGGAACATCATTAAACATAGTATTGATACAAAAGGTAGATGGTGCTATTTCACATGTTTGCATCCAGCATACAAAAAAAAAACCTTTATTACTTTGTAATGTCTATGGTCCTTGCAAATATCTGCTTGATTTTTAATTGAAATATATAACTTATTACTAAAGCAGCCAGACCATCTGATTATAATTGGTGGAGATTGGAATATCCATTCAAGGATAGATCAAATAAAAATTATACTCATTTGCCTCAAGCCACAACCTTTCTATCAGAACTAATTGAAGATTTCAACCTAATAGATCCCGTTGAACTTAACCACACAGACAGTCTAAGTAGCAGATACACATATTTCTCCCCATACTGCAAGACCTGGTCTAGAATTGACATATTTCTAATTTCTCAAAGCTTTGCTGTTTATGAAGTACAGTATAACTCAGAACCTAGATCAATGTCAGATCACTCAAAAATAAATTTAACAATAACACAAAATAAAACTGGATCTATTATGGACTTTAAACTCAAACCTGCTGAAAATTAAAGAAGTGGAACAAGAGATTATAAACTCTGTTATTCAATTAAACGAAAACCTTGTAAATAATGATACTCCTCTGGCTATTCAATGGGCAACCTTTAAAGCCATGGCTAGGGGTACCCTCATCCAAAAAGCATCATTTTACAAAAAGCAAAAAAAGGAAAATATAAGTAACATAGAAGGTAAGCTAAGACAAATCGAACTAGAACTACAAAGAAATCACATTTTTACTCTTGAGAAACAAATGGAAAGTCTACATAAACAATTAAATGAGATCATAACACAACAATATACATTTACAGAACTAAGAATGCTATACAAATATGCGGAGTGGGCTCTGACCACTTCCAAAATGCAAGCAAAACTTATTAATGTAAGGAACCCCACATGTAAAATACAAGAAATAAAATATAAAGACAAAATTTATAATTCAGATAATGAAATAATAGGGGTTTTTGACGAAATATTGCAAACCATCTATGGTCCACAAGATCATATTAATGACAACCTTTTCCAAATCTTTGTGGATAACTTAGAATTCCCTCAGATCAATGACTCTCAATCTAATAGTCTCAAAAGTCCATTAACAGAAGAGGAAGTAAATAAGACTATTGAGACATTAAAACCTGGGTAAGGGTCCTGACGGGTACATGGCAGAATTCTATAAACATTTTAAGCAACAATTAACACCAGCACTTTTAAAATTATACAACTATATAATCAAAGTTGGGATATCAGACCGTTATTTGAACAATTCCAAAACCATACTTATCCCAAATCCAAATACAGAATCCACAAATCTGAACAACTACAGACCCCTATCTCTGATAAATATAGATTTAAAGATATTTTCAACAGTTTTACTGTACAGGATACAGAAAGTAGCTCCAGTTCTACTTGTACCTGAACAGCTAGGCTTTATAAGTCAGAGACAAATATGGGACAACACACTAACCATAGATGCCCTATCCCACCTATGTGCCAGGAAAAAATCCCCAAAATATGCTTTATCAGTGGATGCAACAAAAGCCTTTGACAGAGTCAAAAATTCCTCCGTTTTTTACATTTTCAATTTGGATTCCCAAAAGAATACATAAAAATGATCAAAATGTTATATAGTAAAGCACCTACAACTCTTTATATTAATGAGAAAACATCTAATCCAATACAAATTGTTAATGGCACCAGACAGGGATTCCCTCTCTCACCAAACCTGTTTAATTTCTATATAGAAGCAGTATTACTACAAATCACTCATAGAACATACCATCACCTTATTTCAGTATTTAAAACCCAAATAAAATGCACAGCTTTTGCAGATGATCTCAATATCTACTTTCGATATCCCAATACAGATTTAAATAAAATCTTATCGTCCATAGAGAAGTTTTCCCTAGCATCAAATTATGAAATTAATCCGAAGAAGTCAATTATATATCCAATTAACCCTCTGGGAAATAAGGAATTTTACTTTCCAGAGACTAATGTTAAAGTGCAATATACTCTGAAATATTTAGGTATAATCTTTAGCCATACACAATCAGATATGTTCAATAACAACATAGTTAAAACTTGGTCCAGTATAGTTGCTAACATTAAAAAATGGGAAACGCTTAAACTATCTACCTTATCAAAAGTTTCAATTGTCAAAATGAACATACTGCCTAAGATTTTATACCATTTGAATGCCACATTCATGACAATTCCAGCTACCTTCTTCAACAAGACAAACGTTCGACTAGCAAAATTCATATGGTACCAAAAAAGTACAAGAATTAGCTATATTAAACTAATACCCTCAAAGAAAAAGGAGGTCTAAGCCTTCCTGATTTTCAATTGTACTACAAAATTATTAATGCTAGTCGCATCATGCAAATAGCAAACCATGTCCCAATAGGCAACGGATGGTACCCACTATGAATTAAATTATTTCACCAAAATACTATAACATCTAAAGTTAACCCAAGAATGATTCCCTTCTTAAATCAAGAAAGCCTTAAGGCAACAAAAATTCACCCAATTTTAAATAATTATTGTGAAATTTTCAAGAAATTACTGATATCATTAAATCTAAAAGACATGATTACTCTTCTACAACCAATACATAACAACCCTGATATAAAATTAAGAAACTCTATGGTAAACCTAGATAAATACCCATTAATAAAAAATTATACAGTATGGGACTACTACCAACTACAAATACTCTCAATGGAAAATATCATGAACCTACTTAGAGCAAGCAATAAACATAAGGTGATAATTAAACAAATGCTATACTTAGTATTATAACCAAAGATATCAATGTAATTGAGCAAGATGTCAAAGCAAAACAAATTCAAAAATTGCTTTTAAATAAAAAGAAAATGCTCTCAAATATGTATAAATTAATAGCAAAAATTAAATATCAAAATACAATTATTTTCTCAAAGTTTTGGGAAGGAAAAGGTAATACCATAACAGACAATCAGAAGGAATTAGCTATTAGAAATACTATGAAACTGATGCCATATAAAAAATTAATATACACCCAGATCATGATCTTCAACAATGCATAAAATACACCTGTGCACCTTAAAAAATTCAATCCATCTAAGTCACCTTATTGTTCCTTTTGTCCTAATAAAGAGGAAGATATCCTCCACATCTTCTGGAGCTGTAAAACAGTTTATAAACTCTGGTGCTCACTAAGATTACTCTTAGGGAAATCAGGCTATTCAAAATTCACTTTGTCATGGGAGACAGCAACACTGCATATATTCAAAAGCAAGAATCATAGTTTCTCTAAACACATTATAATAACACTATGCACCCTATTAAAAATTTATATAGCAAAAAACTGGATAGACAGATCAAAACTAATCTGGTCAGAATACAAAATCATGGCCAAAAACATATTGGCTAAGAAGCTTTATACAAAAAGTCAGAAGTACCAAACATATTATCAGAATTACTACAAAGCATTAATTAATATTTTATCATAAATAGCAAGACAAATTAACAAAGATAGTAAACACATCTCTTAGCTGAGAGTAGTAACAACATTAACTAAGGTGACATTTTTTGTACATATGTATATAAGACATAGTAGAGTAGACTGTTGTCATTCTGTAGGTTGGTGTTATACTTCTACTATTACTCACATTTGTAACCATAATGTACAAGTGAACTGCTATAATATAACATGGTGGTGCTGCGGTAGAGTTGTCGCCTCATAGTAAAATGCTGTCCAGTTCGATTCTCAACTTGAGCGTCTTCTGCATGGAGACATGTGTGAATGGGTGTACCTTCGTTGAAGGTTGTGCATCAGGGCTGGTAACTCGGCATGTAAAAATCAACTACCAATCATTAGCGGACCGGAGTTCTGCTGTGGCGACCCCTAACCGGGAAAAGCCGAAAGACACAACAACAACCATGACTAACTCATAACAAGCACAACCTCGTGGTAATCCAATATTGTAATCCTAGCTATTTCTAATGTTATTTAGTAAAATGTGTAATACCTATTAAATAACTTGCTCATGTTAAACAATCTGTAACATCAACTGTACCATATGTTTATTATTGTTTATCTTTTCTGTTTGTATTTTATGTGAGAAAATATTCAATAAAAATATATTTGATAAAAAAAAAATGAGCAAACATCTGTCCACCTGCTATGTGCTTATGCTTCATTACCACATGTAGCCACTGAACAAAGATAAAAAAAAAAAAAAAACTCAATGACCCACTATTCAGTGCCACTGTAATGTGTGCAGCCTGCAGTCAGCTCACTAGTACCTGGATTTCACAAATGAGCAAGTGATGCTATGGTCAGTATCCTATACAATGTCCTGTTTTAATTTTTAACAACATAACCAGCACAGTATAGCCTTATACTTTTCCATCATTCAGTCATTTTCCAAAACCTGTTTTATCCACTTCAGAATCACAACAATCTAGATCACATCCTAGAAAGCTTTAAAAAGGAATATTTTCTCAATGCACATTAATCATTTGAATCATGATACAACAGTTAATTATGGAATATTTATTAAAGATTACTGATGTAGAACTTCCAAATTTAGAGGCCTACCTATTTTTAGGTCTGGTCTTTAGTGAGGCTGAGGGTGACTAGGCGTGGTGAGGGTGCCCTATTGGCCTAATTTGCATTGCATTAAATCGTGGTAGGAAGGAGGAGAGTTGAGCAGTGATGCAATATGAGAGAGCAATCATTGGTGATATCACTGAAACATGGACCTGACAAAATGTGTGGGATACAGAGATGTAGGTTTTCTGGCATGACAAATAAGTCAGGAATGAGGGCAACATGACAACATAGATGAACAGCAGCATCTAATGTGAGGACAGACAGGAGGAACATCAGACCAAGAATGGGGCAGGAGAACAGCCAGGGTCACAATCTAGATAAAGTGCTCAACACGTTACAGCAGAGGAAGGGCCAGAGAGAGCATGTGGGCAGATAAGGGGTATCATCATCAGACCCAACAAAAGAGGAGGATGAGCAACTGGAGGAGAGAATAAAGGAGAAGCCGAAGCAGAAGAAGAAGAAGGAGAGGTAGTAATCATGGGGACCTAAACCGGCCAATAGAAGACTAAGTAATTCTAAACTTCATTGTACACATTGTATATATAAAAGACAGAGAGAGAGAGAGAGAGACAGAGAGAGAGAGATAACATGAGTTGGTTAATATCTTGGACCATGTGGTGTTCAACCAGCTGGTGCAGAGTTAATGGAAGGGAGAAAATTATGGATTCAATCTTTTATTAGCAATTTCCTCCCTGCAAATGACCTCTTCACATTCACAGAGTGTACTGGATCCAACTCCAGAGACATTGTTGGCATCCCCAGAAGCAAATGAAGATGGTACTGCCAAGCATGCATCTAGTTGTGTGTCCCTGGTAGCTGAACTTGACAGAGGTCTGTGATGTTCTAGAAGACAATGGGATATGTCAGTGGAATTCTCTTTACCTTACCTGATTGCGTTGATTACCTCTTTGGGTATCCTGGATTTAGTAGATATCCAAGAAGTTAATAAGGTCCTCAGCAGTGTCCTGAACTTCCTTTACAATATTCCAAAAAGCTGGCATCATGCTGGGCACAGATAGGTAGGCTAATGCAATAGGTTAATAGTTCATAGATGTGTACTAGGCTAACAACCACAAGTGCCTTTTTAAGCTTAGCCATGCATCCTAAATCTCTGACAAGTTCTGGTACCCTAGATAAGTGTAAGCAGGGGCTTGTGAGATGAAACACTTACAAAAAGAGGCCTGGGAGATGAAACATTTACAGGCTGCCTGTGTCCATTAGAGCTATAGGTGCCAAACCATGGATGAATTTCCTGTTCCCCATCCAATTGTCCAAGTTAAACTGGAATTGGGTTAGAGAGGAACTCTGCTTCACACAGATGGGGAGTCTGTTCCAGGAAGTGGTAGCCTCTGGATACATATGTTTCCCCAGCAGGTCCTATTTATATCACAGGTAAGGTTTAAATCTTTAGAACAGGTAATTCAGGTGCTGTTTGTTTTGCAGATATGCAGGAGGTCCCTCAGGGTGGGGTCTGACCATGCCTTGTATGCCAAGCATAGATTTCCTCTCAGGAGCCTGTATGAGACAGAATACAGGGGTAGGACCTCAAAGCAGTCTGCACATACATACCTATCAACCTCTCAATGCAAGAAATCAGGACAAAACCAGAAATAATGGGGAGACAAAGTCCCTAAAATAGGGACAGACTTAAAATATTGCTCCTATAAACTAAGAACGTTTCTAGAATGGCAGATTTTCCATTATTATATATTTTCTGAAGGATTTGAAGTCTGAAACTTAATGACTACCACTACTTAGTATTATTTAGTGACTTTAATCCTCTTTGATTTGCTAGAAAACCAAACATTTTATGGGGAGCAGACCAAATATAAGAGACAAAAATCTGGACATTTTGCAGAAATCTGGACAGTGGAGAGTTATGTGCACAGAACATGTTACTTATGCCTTGTTTTCTTCATAGGATCATAAGAGATTACTAGGTTAATGGCATTGGGGCCCTTAGAAGCCTAGCCAAGAGTTTATCCCCAAAAGGAAACTCAGTCAACACCTGTCACCTCTGTCAGTGAGGGACATAGGTGGAACCCCTGGGACAAATTTGTGGTTTCCCATCCATTCATCGAGGTTGTGCTTGAAGAGGGTCAGTGGGGTACTTGATGTGTATGGGAAGTCTATTCCAGAGACAGGGCAGCCTCTGGGAGACAAACCTGCCACTCCAGCAGTTTTTTTTTTATGTCACATATTAGATTCAAGCCTTTTGAGAGGGTAATGCACGAGGAGTTAGACTTATGGATATGGAGCATCTCTCATAGGGCAGGGCGGTCCAAGATTGTCTTCTAGGTGAGGCACAGATCACCTCTGAGCAACCTGTATGATACCAAGTAGAATGATAATGATTTGAGCCTGTCCACATAGGACAGGTATAGGAGGCCATAAATTCTATTTGTGAGGTATTTCTGTGGCCTATCCAGTTGGTGCAGATGTTTGGAGAGGTATGTACCAAATGGGGTGTTATACTCAATTATTGGTCTAATAAGGGAGGAGTATAGAGAGATAATAACCTCCTTTTTTCTGGATGCAATCTGTTTACTTATGAGATGAACCAAGTAAAAGGCTTTTCTGACCACTGCCGCTACATGATGGTCGAATATGAGACTATCAATCTGAGTATCCAGGTCTTTCACCACAGGTTGTGTGTTTAGGAGATTGCCATTGATGTGGTAATCAGTAGGGGCCGTATTTTGCCGAATGGTATGATGATACATTTTCTTGCATTTAGCTTGAGGCCATGACTTTGGCACCAGCCATTAGTTGCTGTGAGACCCTCTTGCAGTATGTTAACATCATTTGGGGAGTCAATGACAGCACCCAACTTACAGTCATCCACTACCTTGGTCAGTCACAGGCCTTTTGTCTTTAGCTGGAACTCAGAGAAGTAGATAGCCAAACAGTAGGGGTCCAAGGACAGATTCCTGGGGAACTAGTAAGAGGTCTGCTATCAGAAGTGGAGGCACCTATTTTAACCTTGAGGGTCCTGTCAGTGAGCCAGTTGGCCACCCACCTGATGAGATATAAATTTACACCAAGTTGTTAGCTGTTTGATGATACCTAAATGGGGATTGTGTCAAAGGCCTTGGCCATGTCAAGGTAAGCTGTATGTACTGACTTTCCTTCATCCAGGGCCTTGGTGACAGTCTCAAAGAAGTCAATCAGGTTCAACAGGCAAGATCTGCCCTTGACGAATCTGAACTGGGTGGGGTCAAGTGCTTGGAGATTGCCTATGTCCTTGATTATGAGATCCATAATAATACTCTCCATGGCTTTACAGATCAGACTTGTCAACAATGGCAATTCTCCACTCTGATGGGATGAAGCCTGCTTTTAGGCTGTTGTTGAATAGAGTGCTCAATGGCGAAGCCAGTTCTTGCTGCAGATGGTGCAGGATACAGTCTGGGATGCTATGGAAGCTGTGTTCTTTGCCTTGGATAGGGCCTTTAACACTTGATCTATGGAGATGTGAGGTAGTAAGTTTCATGGATATTGAAAGAGTCTTTAGGAGGACAGGGGGGGGGCGGTTAAGTTTGTGCTGAGCCTATCTGCTAGCAAGTTGGCTAGGTCAACAGGATCAGTGTAAGTGATACTGTTAAGTACTAATTCGGAACAAACCCAGGCTTTGCCATAGAGATTCCTGACATAACTGAAGAAGGCTTTGTGGTTTCCCTTTGTTTCAGAAGAAATTTTCATTTCATAATTAGCTTTGGAGGTTTTCACTAGTGATCTAATTTGCTTGTTGAGGCTAAGGAGTGAGTTTTTCCACTTCGGAATTTGTTCCTTTTTACCCTTGGCAACAGTTTCTTCCTTTTGTTGTAAAGCCTCTTGATAGAGGATGTACACAAAACAGGTTTGTGTTTCCTTGAGGAGCAGGTTTTTGTTATGTTGGGTATGGCTGAGTCCATGCAGTTGTACAGGTGCTTGTATACTGCACTGGCATACTGTTCAGCATATTTATCTGCATCCTCTGAGGGGGGTGGTGCTGTGAAGCTACAGATACCCTCCCTTAGGAGGTTGTAGTCAGCTTTAGAGAAGTTTTTTAGCTTGATTATGGCTGGGGGGGGTTGGGTGGGATAGAAACTTTAAACTTGACAGTCCGATGATCTGATCTCACCAGGGAAGAACATACTATGGGAATGGTGCAGTGGTCACCCATATTGGTGAGAACCAAGTCCAGATTTTATCTCCTCTTGTGGGGTATGAAACAAGCTGGTCTAGAGCATTAGAATTGATGAAGTCAAGGAATCTTTTAGTGAGGAACTTCTGTGGACATTACAGTTGTTGGTTGTGCCTGGTTAGGTACATACCAAAGGTGTACCGTACTTAAGGATAGAGCTGATGGATGCCGAATATAGTAGAACAATGACATTCTTGGACCTAGATGTCATACTTTTGTTTATAAGTTGCACAACCCAGAATGATTTTCTCACCATTGTAGACATATGATGGTCAAAGGCTAGAATACTGTCTATACATGCCCCCAAGTCCTTGACTACTGGGTGAGCTTTGAGGGTTGTATTGCCAGTTTGGTAGTTACCAGGGGTGGATGTCTTCCTAAAGAATATTACTGTACATTTCATGATATTTAGTTTTAGTCCATGGATCTGACACCAGTTATTTGTCTGTCTCAGCCCTTCCTGGAGAACATTTGTGTCAGTGGAAATTTCTATGGCTGCTGCTAATTTGCAGTCATCTGCAACTTTAGTCAGCCGGAGGCCATTGACATTGGCCTTGACTTCTGAGAAGTAAATGACAAAAAGGATTGGTCCCAAAAGTGATCCCTGAGGGACTTTGCTTGTGACTGGCCTCTTTGCAGAGGGTGGATTCCTCATTTCTTACTTTCTGGGTCCTGCCTGTCAGCCAGCTTGCTATCCACTGGGCAATATAAAGTTTTATACACAATCCCCAAGTGAGGTATTGTATCAAATGCCTTGGCCTGGTGAAGTTAGGTAGTATGCACTTCATCCATTGCTTTGGTAATCTTGTTAAAGAAGTCCAACAGGATGAGTAAGCATGATTTGCCCTTGATGAAATCAAACTGGATTGAATCCCATATCTGAAAATTTTCTATGCCATTGTAAATCATTTCTATGGTTATTCTTTCCATGGCTTTGCATAAGACCAATCAGACTCATGGGTCTGTAGTTATCTGGGTCCACACATGGCCTGCTCTTGTGTACAGGGGTGACCAGTGCAGTTCTCCATTCACATGTCACAAAGCCAACCTGGAGGCTATGTTTAAATAGGGAATCTAGATGTCCTAATAGATCATGTGTCATGTTATTTAGCAGGCATCCTTGGATATTGTTGGGGACCATCAATGTTGTATTCTTGGCCTTGGGAAGCGCATTGAGGACCTGCTCCCTAGTGACTGCTGGGGAATTATGTTCAATGGCATTTTCTGAGGGGTGGCTTGGAGAGAGAAGGTGGTAAGACAGCAGATTTCCTTTATCTTTTGGCTCAGTGTAGATGGCTTCATTTACAAATTGTTCTGTACATTGTTGTGTACCTCCTTTGAGGTTACTGACGTAACTAATGAAAGCATTATGATTTTCCATGGCCTGGAAGGCTATTTTACCTTAAATTTGGCTTTGGAGGATTGAACTTGCCCTCTGAGTTGCTTATTTAGATTGATGAGATTTCCTTTTAGGCATTGCATTTCCTATTTTTTACCATGACTTTCTTCCCTTTGTTATACAACCTACTGATGTTGGGACCCCACTAGGGTGGCTTGTTTTTTTAATTTATTCTGTGCTTATTCCCAGGCAGAGCTGTCCTTAGAAATCTACTTACATGATTTACAGGGTCTCGGTGAACAATTCCACATAGGCAGCAGTGTTCTCAGGACTTGATATTTTGCCAGCTTATAACTTAACAGCAGGAAGTTTGCCTTAGAATAGTTCCTACATGTTCCAGGGTTAGAAGAGGTCCTAGGTTTTATTTTTATTTCAAAGGAAACAGCCTTATGGCCCAATCTTACCAGATGGGACGTTATACTATGACGAGTGCAGCATTCTCCCATGTTAGTGAGGATCAGATCCAGTATGTTCCCTCCTCAAGTGGGCATTTGGATTATCTGGTTCAGAGTGTTTGTGCTGAGAAAATCCAGGAATCTCTAGGCCTGAAAGCTCTGCGGTAATGCTTGATTCCTAATTTATAGCAGAGTTGTTATACTCATCCATGAATATGGTTTTGCAGGAGATCTACAGCTTGCAAGGATATAGTATGGGACTCTGCCTATGGTAGTGTGGAAGTGGAGAAACTCAAGCACATTGGCCTGTTTGATTAGCCTAGAGATATGTTTGTTGATGTTTTTAATGTAAATTGAGACATCTCCACCTTTAGACCTTACCTGTGCAGTAGTTAGTCTAAGTGTGTGGAAGGCATTTTGGCCCTGCACTGCTGGGGTGCTCTTCACAGCTTTAAACCATGTCTGTGTAACTGCACAAATGTCTGCATTGTCCAAGGTGTGGAGAGCTTGGAGGGAGTGATTTTTCTTGTTTAGATTCCTGGCAGTGAGCAGTAACATCTTTAGATTTTCTATGGTTAGTTTTGCAGTGTTGCAAAGTTTGTTAGTTTGTCATTACCTAAAGTAGGTGCAATGGGAGAAGACAATAATTTAGCCAATATTCAAAACCCTAGAGGGGACAGGTACAGGCCATCACTGGCAAAGCAGCTTGGAATGTTGACCACATCCTCTCATGCTGATAAATATTGTATTTCCATGGTGTGACAGCAAAAACTAAGCCAATTATTAAAACTCTCTATTTTCTGTTCATACTGTGACATCATCCTTGGTGATGGTTGAATGTTGCCCAATGCTGGGGCCATACCAGCCTGGAACACACAGTCCAAGGGCTCCATCATGTCTGTCTTCATGTAGTCTAGGAAGATAGATCATTTACATCCACATGGACTATGACTGAGTCATATTGGCACATGTGATCCAATGACTTGAGTATATACATGATCTGGTGGTCCTGGCCTCTAAAGGCAACTGACCACGACTTTCTTCTTACTCAGTCTGGAGAGTGGGACACGTTCATGTGTGTGCCAACAATCATATCTTGCAACTGTACAGATGTTCGCAGGATGTCCAGATTTTTGCCTCATAATTTTTGGTGTGTTCTCATAAAATTGTGGTTCTCTGTCAAATCACTGGCTAATCATTGGGGGTTGAAGTCAGAAAATAATGACAGACATTTGAGTTTCTGCCTTCATACCCTTCAGAAAATTCATGCCAATGCAAAACCTGTTATTCTATCAACTTTCTAAGTTTGTAAGAGCAATATTTAAAAAAGTGTCCCTATTTTTAGGCCTTTGTTGCCCCATTATTTATAGCTTTGTCCAGATATCTTGCTCTAAGAGGTTGAGAGGTATGCCAAAAATAGAGTCTGCTATGACAAACAGGGCATATTATTCAAGCATTTTTCACAGATTCAAAAACTATCAAAACACCAAATTGGGTTTTAACACGGCTTCTGCAGTGGGAGTAAATATCGTTCTCTAACTTCTATATGGTCAAAGAATCAAGATTAATCCAATTATTATCTATGAGTTCCAAATCAACTAAAAGAGGATCAATATCCCGACAAACTACCAAATCTATATCTAATTATCTATGTGTGTGTGTGTGTGTGTGTGTGTGTGTGTGTGTGTGTGTGTGTGTGTGTGTGTGTGTGTGTGGGTGCTTGTTGTTTCATTGAAGAAGCAACATACTGAACTACAATTTACAGAGCACAAATGCCTGAAAAATTAAACTATTTTAAAAAAACTAACGCAAACTACTCTGCACCCCTGCAAATTGTATGTACCGACTCTGAGACTGCACTACAGTGCAAATTCCCTGATCTCCACTGCATGCTGATCTTGAACAGAAATAAATGCAGGCATGTATGATAAGCTGACTTTCAATAACACATGCTGACTTTTATTTAATTCTAGAAAAGAAATATCTGACAAAACAAACATCATCTATACATAAATTTACACATACACACACACACACACACACACACACACACACACACACACACACACACACACACACACACACACACACACACACATCTGGTATCCGATCTGATGAAGTTCTGTCAAGGGTGAAATGCTCATCTATTTAATATATATTTTTTATTTTTCAGTAAAGAAGCATTGATTTCTAAACAAGGTATAAGTGTTTGATTACTTTGAAGTCACATCTGAGACTGGCTACAGTTTGTGGTTCTTTTTTCTTAGTTTTATGCAAGCAAAGGGTAAAATGGTTATACAGACAAACCAAGTAATGTCTCATCTAGCAACTTTATCTAGAGAGGATCTAGATATATTCTACATATTGGATGGGAGTGGCTCTACTCCCTATAGCATCATCATTAATTAAACAGCTATGTCACATGATACTAGGATTTTATATATTCTAGAGAAAGATTGGAATCTGTATGAAACTCATAAATGCCCTTCCTCATCTCTTCATAACATCTTCAAAGCCCCTAGAATTAATGTATTTTACAAAGAACTTCCCCATGGTCGATACTGTTGTTGACCTTGGAACAAAATGGTATTCCAGTCTATTGCAAAAATCATCAGGCCCTCCATAAATACTATCGACTCCCTACATGGTAGGGTCATTGTATCTTTATTAGTGCCTGTGGAAATATAAACATTAATAAGGGCAAATTTAAGGGGCCTCACCACCTGTTGCAAGCACTAATGAGTCTACAAATTCCGTTTTCATTTCAAATGAGACCCCCCCACCCTTCTAACCAGTGAACAGACCTCTCTCCTTTTCTTGCATGAGTAACTAGCTCCACAGGCCTATAGAAATCAATATCTGACTAGCTTCAGGAGTTCCTCACAGGAGCGGTACATCTCCTGCAACATCACTAAAGCAAGGGCTAGATATATTATGTGGGCAGATACCGTGGAAGGCTTTATGGGGGAATTTACTCCATAGCTACTTCAAGAGATAAGTACAAAACCCATTTGTCAGGCAACAATAACTATATGAAGTATGTCTTCCTCCTTGCAAATCTTAGAAAGAAGAGGAAAATATTAAAATATTTAGTATGTTCCACTTTGAAAGAAAGTGAAATTAAATTTCTAGCTTGGTTAAATGTGAGATCCAAAACAGTTATAAAAAACAACTCTTCAAACAACATTATTAACCTATGTACAAAACACATTTTAACTTCCAGAAGGAGACAAAGTTTATCATCTTAGAGAAAAGCCTTAACATAAAACACTTAATGAACTGAATGCACTAAATATCTACAAGAGAGCATAGAAAATGCCTATATAGCAATTAGACCAGCTCACAAACCCTCCCCGTGTTACAAATAAACTTCATTAAATCTTCATGATATATGTGTGTACATACTTGCAGGTCCACATGTGATATTAACTTACAGATGGACTTTCAAATAGTCTTAATGATTGGCAATAAAAACAATGACAAGATTGATTTATCTCTTGGTCTCTGCCTGTGTCTAAATAAAAGTGACAACTCTGGAGTGCTGTCTTTGTTTTAAGGCTCACAACATCACCACTGCAAGATGGAGATAATGCGGTACCGGCAGAAGAGTGATTTATACTGGTAGATTTTGCAATGGCTTCCAATCTGTTTTACATTTCCTCTGGGTCTAAAAATGTCTACCTCCCCAACAAAGCACATATGAATACTACAGGATAAATTATTCTGAACATTATATGTGACTTCCTGGAAAGGTGTACAGCTGGTAATAAGGAATTCTGCTGCCTTCTTATTTTAGCACAAATATCACTTTCACAGAAAACATGTGAACCCTCAAACTTGACTTTTTTTTCTCTGGGCTCCAATGTTCTCTCTGTATTCTCTCCTTGAGCTCAAAGGATGTCAGCCTTACCAAAATGGGTTGCTGGTTAATTCTGCTTGCAGCTTTTGGGGCATACACTTTCAAGTTTGCACATTGTAGAGTTCATTCAGAGGGCATCATCCCCATTCAGAAAGTTTAGCTTACATGAAAGCAAAACATTCATTTGCATCTGCCTTTTCAATTATTCCAGCAAAGCACAAACTTTTATACCTTGTGTGGTTTTCCAAGTCTAAGCAGTCTAGCAAGAGGGCTTCTATGGATGCTTCTATGAATGCAACTCTATGTAGTGAACCCTGCATGGTGTCTGACAGTTCCTGAAGCTGATTTGAGATAGTCACAAATGTATTCTCAATACCTTTTATTTTCATTTTGCATACTGAGGTCTGATAGCTTTTGACTTATTTTGGTCAGTTTAGTCGTTATTATATCAAACATGTCTTCTGACCCAAAGCTCAGTTGCCTTTCAGAGGTAACTGCCCTATCACTGTCCATCTTGACAGCACAGGAATCCCCCACAACAAACAAAAATGTAGGCAAGTTATTTTAGGTTGTAGGGTATTTTCAAATTCTTTTCTTCATCCAGACTCTGCATGCACAACATAGAAAACATTAATAAATGTTGAAGGTTGTCAAATTGCAAGAACAGACACCCACCAAATATGAATATTTAATAGAGTTAAGCTGAAACTGATCAGATGAACATGTTTCAGATTATTTTCCAGACCGGAAGCCAACCATTCATTTACCATTTCAAAATAAGTTTCAGGTATTTGTTTCCAAATAGCAACATCTGTGTCTTGGAAACCATGAGACAAGATTATTTGCTTAACAGAACAAAACTTTACTTTCTTTCTTCACATGTGACTTAATTGCAAACGTGCAAACATTTCAGTTGTTATTGGCTTTGCACCTAGTATGGATGATTTTAGAGGGGCATTTATTTTTTATTTTGTTTTTGCACCTCATTCATACATTCCAGCTGACCATTGGCTGCTTTCTTCTACTGCTCCTAACTATAGTGTCCCTTGTACCACCACCCTAGGACTGGGACTACCTCAACCATAAGCAGATTGGGAAAGTGATAAGAAAACAAAAAGTTAAGCCTCTATACACTGTCTTTTTTGCAGGGAATGTTTTGCAATTAATTTAAAATTTACATTTGGACTGTATCCTGTACAATGTAATGAACAGAAACAGCTTGTAAATGGGTCCCCTGAAATTTTTACTTTTATTGTATCTTATTGTTTTGGTACTCAAAGGTTTAATACTACCTCAATCAATTTTTTTACAATTAAATATGGTTTAATGTTTATGCACTTAACATTATATATTGACATCACAGAAAATGCTTATGAACACCATTCATGAATTTTTATTTGCCACACGAGTTTAATGTGATAAGCGAATGTATTTATTTATATTTTTTATACATATAACTGTTTTGCATATACACAAATATATATATTTTTAAATGCATTTTTAGACTACATAATTTAACTTATTAATTGTGTAAAGAACTCACTAGCCTGATGTTAGATTTGGTGCTATGGAGGACACTGGTGCTTTAAATTTGTAATCACAATAATCGCAACTGCAAATTAATTAATTATATTGTTAATTCCAAGTGGTATATAACAACTTAGTTTTGGACTGGTTTTTATCTTGACAAAGCCTGGTAGGAACCAGGCGAAAGCGCTTGACGGATTTTTTACTATTTTAAGGATTAAAAGTTGTTGAACATTTCTAAGCTATTTTGCTCATCATTTCCTTTAGTTTGACACACGCTGGATCCTTCGAACCAAGTTTCTTCACCTGTGGAGTTTTATTTGCTTTCCCTGAAATTACCTATGGTATGATCCCATTTATTCTCATTAGGGGTAATATATAATTAACAACCATGGGATGGGTAAGGTTATCTAACCAAATGGGATAGGTTAACTTGAGCACAAAATGGGAAACTGGCAAGGCTTAAAATGGCCCACAAGGGCAGCTAGCCTAGTACTTTACTATGAACCTATGAATGCCCTAACTGGGTGGATCTGCTGACCTCACGTGCGTCAGCTACTTGTAATATCAGTCATCTCCAACCCTGCCTTGTAATGTCAAATTATCCATGACAATCACTCTTGTGATTCCAGCATGTGAGCATTACTGAGAGAATGCCAAATCACAGGCAGAAATCCCATCCCATCCTTCCAGAGTGGAACAGCTGCCAAAATGCTGTTCCTTCCTGCCCCAATAGCAACCGAGCTGTTAATTTAATTTGGGTCATCTGGGTCATACTTAATCTCGATCTCTCCAGAGAGCCATGCTACAGAAATATTCATTTGGTTGGATTTGAAATGGATGTAAAACTTGCATTTTCTCTTTTGGGTATTTCAACAGGCAACCTCTCTGTTCCATTATGTGCTGCCTCCTTGGAGTTTCCCATTTTTTTAAACATATTCATTTCACAGAGCCCTCTGCTGGACATGTATGTTAGTTTTCTCAATATAGTGACCACATTTCCTCTACTCACTGCTGCTATCACCTAGAGCTGTGATTGCAAAAGATGCATTTGGTCAACTCCCTTAATCAGTTAATAAATGAATTTCACTTTCCAAGCTGTATATTCCTATGCTTCTCATTTTTTGTTTGCTGACTAAGTTGCAAGGGGAGCTTGTCTAAATGTGCTACTAGGATTTCTTTCTTTGCAGAATTAATATTTTGCCTGTTAAATCTATCTTTCTTTTGTTGCTCAGCAAGATCAAAATTTTATTTTTCTAAATCGATGCTGTTTATCCCCTCATTTTATGCCCCATACTGTACTAGGCACAATCAGTCTTGGCTTCTTCATAATAAAAAGAGATCTTTCCACAGACTGGGTGAATGTTCAGAAACTGAAACACACAACTATGATACGACACATAGTACTACACCTGGTACTACACATGGTACTACAAGTGGTACTGCACCTGGTACTACACATAGTACTATACCTGGTACTACACACGGTACTACTTTGGGGTCTGAATGGAGAGATGATATGTCAGCAAGCAAGGGGTAGTATTGCTGAAATTGAATTCATCCTCAAGTCTTGGTGAGTACCTTTGCAAAGTGTACCCTGTTTTTCACAAAATCTCACCAAGACGACGCTGATATATAGACTGTATTTATATAGCATATATCATGGGCAGAAGTAGGTTAAAAATAAAAAAAGAGAACTGGGTGCACAAACTCAGGATAAAAAAGTACCCAATCCTGGTAGGCACACTGGTGCCAGGATTGGAAAAGTTGACAGTGTAGAATCCTCAAAATACGAAAATCTTCCTACAATGGGGCCACACCAGGCCCAGGGGAAAAATGTTCCCCCTGTTGTAGAAGGAAGTAGTAGTCCACAAAAATCACAAAAACTGATAGGCCAAAGATGAGCCATAAAAATGATAAAATGAACTACTGAGGATAAGAAAGAATTTATGTATTGTTACTATTATGCAAAAAGCCCAGAATTTCCGGACAAAAGATATACAAAACGATTAACAGAGAAATTAGAGGAAACAAAAATACTTCCACAGGAAAAACTGTCAAAAGCTTCAAATGAAAAATTGTATTCATTAATACAACAGATTTGTGAAAAACAGTATATAGATCAAGAAACTTTGATCTGTTTGGAAAAAGAATCATTTGGGGATGTCCAAAAATATAAACAACAAAACCTAGAGATATTTGAAAAGTATAAAAAAGAAATATGGACATGGGAAAAAAAGAGGGATTTGATATGGTGTAATATTTATGCAAAGGAGAAAGCAAAACTAACCAATACAAAAAGAGAAGCACCAAAGATATTTGAAGAGAAATACAGGCAAATTAATCTGGACATGGAAAACTTTACAATACAAAAAAATAAGAAGACAAAGAGGAAAAGTAGAAAAGAGATTAGTAATTGAGAAGTTAAAGAAATAGAAATTGAGGTTTTGGAGTACCTGCGAAGTTAAGGATTCAGTGTAGAAAATCTTATTCAAAAAGCACCACAACAGGATAGAGCAATGGATATCCAAATTAAGGGGAAACCAGAGGAACAGGAAGCAACTGACCAGGTGCCATATGAAGATATTTTGGAGTCCTCCACAGGAAACCAGTATAAACATTCACTTGAAGCTAGGCAGCAAGGGAAGGAACAGGAAACCATGGAAACTCTGATGCAATCAATGTTGAAGAGTGATAGACCAGTGAGTTCCCATATGACAGAGCAAAGGATGGCATAGGATGAAATTGAACAGAATGTGCCACAGGAAGATGCTATACAACTTTCTGTAGGATGACTGCAGGAAATGGAAAACAAGGGATGTGCCCTCAGTTTGGAGGAAAATGAGCTAAGAGAAGAGTTGCTTGATTTAATCAACATAGCTAGATATATTAAGATCAATGAAAGAAATAGACTGCAGAAGGTCAATAAAACCCAAAAAGTCATAAGTCTGATAAAGCAAATGAACACAGTAATTAGGACTGTTCATAGAGATACATATGATATAACAGAAGTAAACAGGATATACTACAGTGCAGATAAATTAATAACTTATAAAGTTCTATCACAAAAATATAGGGTAGTGAGGAAGAGGAAGGGGAGAAATCAAATATAATCATGGAAGTATTGAATACAGAAAACTATAAAGCAATTAAGACAAGAAGTGCCACTATTAGAAGACTATAGAAGAGGGAATAGATCAACAAAAAGTGTCTATATTAGATAATTGAACTTTCAAAAGTTCGAGTGTCATATGATCGGCACCATATGATCAAATTTTTGAAAGTTTGAACATTTTAATGGAGATCTTCGTACAGTGCGGAATGGGAAGATTTCCCTTTTCTGCACTGTAGTGCGATCTTGGAGTTGGAATATTTGAAGAGCTGGGGGTGTGGGGTGCGCAGGGGGGGCTTGCCCCCCTGCTTAAACATTCAGGTAGGTTATTTGTGTAGTTTTTTTTTTTATTAGATTTTCGAACTTTTAAAAGTTCGATCATATGATGTCGACCATATGACAGTCAAACTTTTGAAAGTTTGATTATCTAATATAGACCCAACAAAAATACTAAGACATAGATGTGATAAAAGCAATGCGCAGTATTAGAACAGACCAAGATCTATAATGCACTATTTCAAATAACAAACTAAAGATTTTAGCACATGTGGAAAAACTTAGAAGATACGCAGATAAATATAAAGGAAAAGTACAAACCAAGCAATTTATTGATGACCCAAAAAGGTTTTATAGAGAATGGGGGAACAAGGTAAAAGGACTTGAAAGCCCGCCAAAAAAGGAAAAAATAGATATATTTTGGAGAAGTATCAATGAAGATCCTGTGGAACATAACAAAGATGTCAAATGGATAGAAAAACTAAAAAAAAAAGAATAAGAAGTTTAAAAGTACAGGATATGAAATGGGATGAAGTAACAGCCAGAGAGATTGAAACAAAGTTAAGAAAAGCCTTTAATTGAAAACCCCAGGCCCAGATGCAGTACCTAACTTTTGGTTAAAAGTATTAACATGTTTGCACGAAGATTTAGCCACAAGTAAGAGCTATTTATATGCACATTCTGAACAGACACTAGCCTGGCTAACAACAGGAAAATCAATGCTCCTACTTAAGAGTGAACCTGCAAGCTACCCTAAAAATTATAGACCAATAACTTGCCTTCCGACGACATATAAACTATACATGGGAATTGATGCTGACAGAGTTTATAGTCATTCAGAAGAAAACTCAATTATGGCAGTAGAACAAAAGGACAATAAAATCAAGTCATATGGAACAAAGGATCGTTTGTTGTTAAAGTCATAGTGCAGAACTGTAAAAAGGGAAACAATCTGAGTATGGCATGGATTGACTACAAAAAAAAGCATTTGAATATCCCACATTCATGGATAAAAGAGTGCTTTAAAATGTATAAGATACACCCTATACTGATCGACTACATTACAGTGACCATGAAACAGTGGCAGACCACTTTGCAATTAAGCCACGATAAAGGACAAATTATTATCACAGGGATAAAATTTCAAAGGGGAATATTCCAGGGTGACTCTCTGTCACCGTTGCTGTTCTGTCTTGCCCTTAACCCATTAAGTTGTTTACTTAACAGATTAGGTCATGGTTATAATTTGGCTCCTAGAAAACAACAAAGTGTAAAGACTTCTCATCTTCTCTTTGTCGATGATTTAAAACTGTACAGCACATCAGATGAGGAACTGAAAGCACAACTGCAAGTTGTTAAAACTTTTTCAGATGATATAAGAATGTTATTTGGCCTTGATAAATGTGCAAAACTGACCTTTAAAGCAGTAAAACTGCAGCACCTGGAAAACATCAATTTGGGACAAGAAGGTGATATAAAAGAACTTGAGCTAGAGGGAGTGTATACATATGTGGGAAATGATGAAGGATTAACAATAAAATATGAACAAATGTGAATAAAACTTAGTAAGGAATACTTTAGAAGACTTAAATTAATCCTGAAAACAGTGTTGACGTCTAGGAACAAAATCCAAGCTATAAACCAATTTGCTCTTCTTGTTCTAACTTACAATTTTGGAGTGATTGACTGGCCACAAAATGTGTTGGATGGATTAGATAGGAAAACAAGAAGGATGCTTAATGCTCACCAAATGATTTATAAAAATCATTGTATACCAAGATTATATATTCCCCGTTCTGAAGGAGGGATAGGCCTCCTTGAAATTGATTACATGTACAGATCTGCATTTATGGGACTCCATACATATCTGTTGACCTCACAAGACCGAAACATAGTGAAAGTTTTGAAACATGAGGAGAATAAATCTAAGATGACTTCTCTGTTTAATCTAGCAGAAGCATATTGGCATCAAGCAGGAATGGATATCAAACCAGAAGTAGATAAAAATCAGGCAGCAACTGAATGTGTCAAAAAACAAAAGAAAGAATATAAGGTGAAGGATCAGATGAGAAGGCAAGAAATGTGGAAAATGCATAAATATAGTTGCAAGTATAGAAAATCTCTGGAAGAACCTCATGTTGATTAGGAATGAATGCAGGAATGGTTAAGGAGAAATGAATTCAAACCAAGATATGAAAGGTTAATATTGGCAGCCCAAGATAGTGGACTATGTACACGCTGGTTTACAAAGTCCATTGAACATGTGGGAGAAACAGACAAATGTAGGCTTTGTAAAACTGAAATGGAAGCAGTCACACACCTAATTTCTGGTTGTGACATATGAATGGCAGAAGGACTGTATACTGAAAGGCATAATAATGTAGCAAGAGTGTTACACTGAGGATTGTGCAAACATTATAATATTGAAGTGGCTGAAAAACACTGGAAACATGAGCCACAAAGCATCATAGAATATGATGAAATTTATATCACATGGGATCACCCATTACCAACAGTTCAAAAGAGAAATGCTAGAAAACTGGATATAGTGGTCCGTGAAAAGAAGACAAAAGTAGCATTGATCATCAAAATCTCCACATCCTGTGACAACAGTGTGTTGTGTACAGAGAGATACAAAGTCATAAAATATCAGGATACACAGGCAGAAACAAGAGCAATGTGGAAGAAAGATACCCAGACAGTTCCAATAGTAGTAGGAGCAATGGGTTTTATAAAATAGAATCTAATCATATTTAGATATGTTACCAATCCATGTAACCCTGTACGAATTGAAGGAGTCATTACTGAGCACATTGCAGGTGCTGCAAAGAGCACTTTTGGCTGACATTAAAGATTGAAACCATACTAATTTCATGAACTTTTAATCATACTTTGACTTAGGAATGGGGTCAATTCCCATCATAGTATAGGAAACCCAAAGGATTTGGAGAAACTAAAAAGATTACTACAGGTGGTACTACACCTTGTACAACACATGGTCCTATACCTGGTACTACATATGGTACTACACATAGTACTACACATGGTACTACACATGGTACTACACATGCTACTGCACGTTACTACACATGATACTACACAAAGGGGCATTTGTTTATCTTAGCCATATTCCGTTTACCATCCAAGTCTAAAAATAACATGACTAACAGATTAAATAGGATTGAAGCTGCTACTGCAGCTTTCATTTCTATGCTTAATTACAGCAAATGTGATCATAAATTAAAAAAATAAAACAAAGAAAATATAAACTAATATCACCTCCCAAGTAATGTAATGATAGATTCACTATCAGGCTACTGCCTACAGCAAAGCTCTCAAAGGTCACATCATTATCAAACCAACACAACCTTCTTCAAGGAAAACAACTTCCATGAATGCATTCAAGCTTCATATCCTTGTCTTCTGCATTCATGTCACATCCCCATCCCCTGCATTCATGTCACATCTCCATCCCCTGCATTCATGTCACATCCCCATCCCCTGCATTCATGTCGCATCTCCATCCCCTGCATTCATGTCACATCCCCATCCCCTGTATTCATGTCACATCTCCATCCCCTGCATTCATGTCACATCCCCATCCTCTGCAGTCATTCTGTCCTATGCATTCATAATTATTTCCCTCTCCTGTGCATTCATGAAGAATCACCCCTTCTGCTCATTCCTGTAGCATCCCTTCTCCTGTACATTCATGCCACATTCCCTCTGTTATACATTCATGTGGCATCTTCACTCCTTTACATTTTGCAGCTTTACCTCTCCTGTGCATTCATGCAAAATCCCCTCTCCTGTGCATATAATCATGCTGCCCCCCTGCTGTATGTATGCCACATCCTCCCCTCTTGACTATTCATGTCACATCCTCACTCCTGTCCATTCATGAAGCGTCCCTTATCCTGCACAGTTATGCATCATGGTCTGTCCTATGCATTCATGTTACATTCCCTTTTCCTCAGCATACATGTCACATCTTCCGTCCTGTGTATTCATGCTGCATCCCCTCTCCTATGCATTTATGACACTCACCCTCACTTCTTTGAATTTATACCATATTCCCCCTTCTATGCATTCATCCTGCATTTGTCTTGTGCATCCCCTTTCCTGTGCATTTATACTGTCTCCTCTCTCTCACATGAATCCAGGCCACATCCTCTCCAGCTGTGTCCTTTTCCCTGGGCATTCATGCAGCATCCCCACCCTTTCATGTGCATTCTTCAGTTCTATCATCTTCATTTTCTCCCCCCCCCCAAATATTTTCTGACTGTCTTTACTTCCCAGCATTTTTTTAATTTCAGAGTATTTTTCTGCTCCTTTAACCCAGAACTCATCTCTCTAGATGTTTGCTTGTGTTATGCTCCATATGAATTAGACAACACAGAATAGTCCCTTATCGATTACCTTCTCAAATACAAACGCAGATGGTTGACTTAGTTAAAAAAGATTTTGGCCAAACTACTGACTGACAGCTAATTGTGTATGAAGAAAATTATTTACCTTTACTGGTGCCTGTATACTTGGTCAAATCCAGCAGCAATGCACATTTTAGCATATACATATATTTTATGAACTTTGCATTGGAGATCGACTTTGGAGGATTCATATAGCAGGATGATTTAGTTATTTATTTTTGTAAAGTGTTAAAAAAATCACTGCAGCCCTGAGATCTGCTCAAGTCTATGAAGTGGAGTCTTTTACCCATGTAACTGGAAATACACATATATTATAAACCACATTGTGATTTGCATGCTTGTAGAGTATGCAGGGATCATTTTCTTTGTGTATAGCATATTTGTGATCTGTAAGTTAACCTGCATTGTGGATTTTGACCATCATTCCTTCAGATTTTAAATATATATTTTTTAACTTCACTTTTTTCTGCTGATTTTCACATGCACAAGTAATGTTAGCCAAGGGCCAGAAAATGAAAACAGGTATATGCAAATGACTGTAAAGATGACAGCACCAGCATGTTGTAAGCTGTGGCCCTTGCCAGCCATAGTTTTTACAATGATTAGTTGCTGCATCTACTTGTTTTTTAAACATTATTTCTTTCGGTTCTCTTTGGTTCCTGCAGCCATTTTCTTGCCCCTAGATCATTTTCTTGTTCACTTAGCAGACCTGTCTTATCTTCATTAAGGCTAGTCCAGACCCATGCCCAGGGCAGGTAAGGACACTGATGTTCTTTCTGCAGCAACATACTGGGGCCAGGAGAGTTTTATGCCCTAGCTTTCCCTGCCCCTTGTACATATCAGGCGTGCCATGGATATGGCCCTGCAGTGGAGTGTGCTGGTAAATCATTATATCTCCATGGTTACTGAGCCCTGACCCCACCCTCAGATAGTGCCCCCTATATGTCTCCAGACTCTGTTAGGCATCCAATGTGAGGTATGCCTCAGTGGTGAGTGCACATCCCCAGCCCCCCCCCCCACTGATGAGCAGAGCCATGTTCCTGTGCTAGTGTCCCTAGCTAATAACAAAGGGTTGCATAGGCCATAGCAAGGGCTTTATCACTCTATGCCACATCATAGACCTAACTGCTCACCTTTGCACAGGTTTATAACCACTAATCCAGACAATTACACAAGGTCAGTGCTCTAAAGACAAAAGCATACTCCCAAGAACACTTCAGCAATACCTTCAGCACCTCTTAAACTGATGAGTAAAGAGAACAGATGGGGCATTCTGATGAATGAAAATGTTAAGGTATTCTAGGTACTAACTCTCCAGCACTTTGCAGAATAATAGATGCTTCATGTAATGCTGAGGTTTGTAGATATAATAACCATTCACTCCACCAGCACCTGTATTCAGACCCTATTTAAAGTCCCACTAACAGTATTCCCCTCTCACACACAAAATATGTACCTGCTTTTTCCCTCTTCATTGCTTAATTCCTTTGCTAGTTCAGTGATTGGACCCAGGCTTTACTTGCCCTTTTAAAAGCATGTTGTTGCATTTAAAAAGCTACTGGCCAGCTGGTGTCTAGTTGCTCAGCTTTGGTTACCTGGGATAGATTTGTGATGTAATCTGGATGTAAGAAATAGTCAACCTGTCAAACATGAACTAAGAATTGCTATACTCATTACAGGTTCACTGACAGTTTGCTGCTTGGAAGTGGGATGACACAAAGGTAAGAAGGAGGCTGAGCATGTACCAGGAGACAAGCTGAAGGGACAGTGCTGCAAAGCCAGCTGGTTCTACTACTTAGGGGAAGGACAGGCTTGAAATGGTGTGGGAACTGTGGGCAGTGACAGGCTTCAGAAGACAGTTATGGATGTTATCAGAATTTGTGAGAAATTCATGACAATCAGACTCTACTGGAAAGATAGGGTCGTATTCATAGTCTGAGCCTATGCCCCACAGCAGGGTTGTGATAGCAAGGAAAAGAGTGCATTCAGGCAGCAGTTACAGGACCTACTAGATGAAGCAGGACAGCTTTAATTGGTGTTGATAATGGGGGATCTATATACTCATACTGGGACAGTGAGAACAGGATTTGAGGACTGCCTGGGTCCACATGATTGGGGCAACAGGACTAAAGAGGGAAAGGCCATTCTACACTGATGTCTGGCAAATGGCTTGATGGTGGCCAACTCATGATTCAGCAAGAGAGAGATAGTAAGAAGATGGCATACAAGGGTGGCCAACATGCAACTTAGGTAGACTTCCTCATTATAAGGAAAGGTACTGGAGTAGAATTAGCGATTGCAAAGTCATCCCCAGTGAAATATTTGTCCCACAATAAACTAATGGTGGCGACAATCAGGTGCAAGCAGTGGTCAGAGAAGGCTCTCATATAAACAAACTAGAGTGAAAACCAGGAATTTGACTAGAGTGCACAAGAGTTCAAGGAAACACTCAGGGATCTAGCACCTAAGAAAGAAGAGGAAATAGGTGAGTTGAAGCAGAATGGAAACACCTCAAAACAGCATGTGTGAGGACTGTAGAACACATATGTGGCTGAGTGAGGTATGGAAATAGGCACATAATGAAAGCTGGTGGTGGAATATACAAGTCTAAGAAGTTATCAAAAGAAAGGAGGAGTGTAGGAAAAAGTGGGAGACAGGAAAAACGGGCAAGGCTAAGAGAAGATACTGGCTGGCTAATAAAGAGGCTGAGAGAGCAGTCACAATAGCAAAAAACAAGGCATCAGAAGCACTCTACTGGTGTCTGGAAAATGACTCAGCAGATGGCACAAAGAAACTTTATCAAGCTGCAAGAAACACAAAAATAAAGAAGATAGTCATCAGACACCCTTCATAAGGGATGCCAGCTACAACCTGCTCACCAGTCCACAGGATATCAAAGGCAGATGTAAGGAGTACTTCCAAAAGCTTCTGAATGAAGAAAACCCCAAAGAAGCAGCACTTCCCCAGACACAGCTTATGCTGAAAGAGAAAGAAGAACTTACCTTAGAAAAAATAAGAACAGTACAAAGGAAAATGAAGCCAGCAGGTTCAGATGAGGTCATGGCAGTATATGATTAAGATGCTTAGAAAGGCAGGGTAGAAATGGCTTCACATGATATTCATAGCAATATGGAGAGAAAGGAGAATCACAGATGACTAGAGAATAAGCATAGTAGTGTCAGTGTTCCGGAACAAAGGGGACATCTACAACTGTGGACAGTACAGAGGTATCAAACTACTGTCACACTGCGTGAAAGTTCTGGAGAGGGTAACTGATAAATAAATATGCAGAGTAGTAGAAAGTAAGATGGGAGATGAGCAGCTTGGGTTCACAACAGGATACAGCACAACTGAACTGATGATTGTGGTGAGAGAGATAGTTGAGAAGAAGCTAGAAATGAGGAAAGACTCCAACTAGGTATTTCTAGACTTAGAGAAAGCATATGAAAATGTCCTAAGAAAGCTGATTTGGACAGTCCTACAATGGTATGTAGTCCCAGAAGCATGGGAAGAATTAGTGCATGATATGTACAAGAACCAATGAATTAAGTAAGAACAGGAGACTCACAGAGGCGTTCCCAGTGGAAGTTGGTAAACATCAGGATTCTGCTCTGAGCCCATTGGTGTTCTTACTGGTGAAGGACTACATTAGCAAACTTGTCAGGGAGCAGATCAACAAAGCTGCTGTATGCAGACCATGTAGTATTACAGGCAGACTCTGAGCAAGAACTTCAAGAAGTGATAGGGCAATAGCATTTCAAACTGGTAGCATGTGCAATGAAACTGATACTAACAAGACAGTTATCATGGCAGCAAATGGAGGAACTCAGATGAAGCTGAAAACTAAGATAGAAGGGAGATAGTGGAACAGGTTAACAGCTTCAGTATCAGGAGTGGGTGACTGGGGAGAAGGCAAGTTTAAATGAGAACATCAAAGCTAGAATCAGAGGGGCTGCAGCTAACTGGCATAGTATTGGGTGTAGTGTATGACAGAAGAATGCCAAGGAAGCTGAAAAATAAGTGTAAATCAGTGGTGTAACCAGTACTACTGTTATAGTACATAAGCCTGAGCAGTGAAGGCAGAGTAGCTGAGGAATCTAGAGATCATGGAAATGAAGTGCCTGAGGTGGGTGGTAGGATGCATACTGTGGGACAGATGAAGAATTCAGGGCATCAGAGCAGAAGCCAAAGCAGCTTTAGTTCTCAAGAAGGTCAAAGAAAATAGATTATGGTTGTATGAACACATGCTGAAAGTGGAAAACAAACAGATGAAGAAGATTAGAGAGAGACAATAAGATATCAAAGGAAATGAGGGCATCCAGCAAACAGATAGATGGATTCCATGAAAGAAGACCTGCAGCAGTCAGGCATGACCATTGAAGAAAGTAGGTGAGTGGCAATGAATCAAGAAAGATGGTGTCAGTTGAAGCAACTCCCCGACTCTATGTGAAAATGGGAAAAATGGGGCTGATGATGATGATGATCATCATCATGGCTGCATTTACAAATATGAGCCCTATCTGTCGTTCTCAGTGGTCTGAACCTCTTGTGCATTTCTCATGGTGGGCCTCTGCCCATGTCTCTCCCAACAAACTTTTTACTGCTCCTTTCACTGAAGAGGATGTAGGCATGTTTTGGATGGGACAGTAGGAAACATTATACAATAACCACCTTTCTCCAATTACCTTATTTCCTCTGATCTTCTCATTGGTCATTTGAGAATATGCAGTGGCTGCTACACAGATGCATAATGGCCATACCTGGAGAATAAAAAACTTGCTGCCCTCCTCAGTAAATTCAGTTTAATAATGCAGGTTTCAAACTGCTTTTCACGATACTTAGCCTGCTTTTCACGATACTTAAAACATTTATTTTAGTCTTAACTGAGTTAGTCCATTTTGGAAGATACTTAAACCATTCATTTCACACTTAATGAGTATCTTGACATGACTTTACTAGAATACAATTAGTTATTTTGGATTCTTTGGGAGTGAGATCAGAAGGCATGCCACAATATGTTGCACAAGTACATTCTGTAGATCTCAGGTAATCTCAGGTACACCGTATTACAGTAATCAAGGTGTGAAATAGGTTTTGGTGCCAAACAAGGTCTGTTAGTACAATATACTCTGCCTATTTCCTTACCTGTTGCATAACCTGATGATCTTTCATAAGTAGCAGCTTATCTTTTCCACCCTCGTAAGAAACGCATTACATCTTGCTCGATACTATTTAAAATTCTGTTGGTGTTTTTACCCCTAATCCTTTTATAAAAATTACAAAGTCACTTGTAAAGTTTTTTTTTTTTTTTTGCATTGTGTACCTTCAGTTTTTGGAAATTTGTTCAGGAGCATCTCTTCTGTGAATAAACAGCAACTACCTTACTTTTGGTAGTTCTGTAGGCTGGGTTTTGTGACTGTCTGCCATTTCCCTATGTCATTATTGTGAAAGTATTTTAATTAGCCTTTCTTAGTTTAAATCCACTAACCATTTTGTTTAAATTTAGTATCTTTATTTGCTCTTTTGTGTATTTTAAAAAGTTCTGTCTTTTTGACAACATCTGCAATCCTTTCTTTACTGAGTGGTTTTACTTTGCTGACTGTATTTCCTCCTACCTCCTGTTAGAATTTGTACTGTTTTCTATCTTCTTTCCTCTAAGCTTCATTAAATTTCCTGTATATGGCATATTATTCCCTAACCATTACTGACAACGTATTTGATATTAAAACTGATGGTAGAGTTGATATATTCCAACTTTTCTTTCAACCACTCCATAAAGTTTGAACAATTGCTAGCTGCTGCTACTGCTGTTGCTAACATATAATGTTATAATGATTTCACACTTTCACAAAGGTTGCTTTGAACATTTCTGACCTTACTTGACCTTAACTATCTGATATATATGTAGATTAAACTGGTCTGTAGTGAGCTTGACACTAACCTTAAAATGAATGAACATGTTCCATTTCCGGTGAGATAATCTCTGCGTTCAAGAAAGACAAAGCAATTAAAACACTGAATTTTGTTATTTCTGTTTGACTACTTAGATCTGAACAACAGCCTTGTTTGTGTGTGTGTGTGTGTGTGTGTGTGTGTATAAATATATATATATATATATATATATATATATATATATATACTTACACATACACACACATTTATATGTTATACATACACACCCACACCCACACACACACACACATATATATATATATATATATATATATATATATATATATATAAAAAACACCTGAATAGGCTGGCACACCAGCATATTGACAGCAAAAAAGATGATCACAATAGGTTGACATATGCAAAAGGCTGAGAGTTGTGTGACATTGACAGTCTCAGGAAAGGGAATATTCTGTTTCTCTGGGGATTGTGCAATCTTGAATTTAGTATATATAATTAGAAGGGGGTGGGGGGACACAGCCCCCTACATGGGGAGTGCAAAAAATGTTATTTTGTTTTTTTGTTGGTTGCATGCGGCGAGCATTTTACTTGCAGATGTATAGTTTAGTGCCAGCATTTGAATGTTGAACTTTTGTATTTAAAAAAAAAAAAACATAGATCCTTGTATTAAGGCAGAATATTTTTCCAGGGGGGTAAGACATCTCCATCTCATAAGGAAAATCAATAGACCACAGGGAAAACTGGTACTTATGAGCAACAAAGCTGCTGTCTGAGAATCCTAAAAAAAAATCAGGAAAAACAACTATTTACTATAGACAATCTCAACTTGAGACTTCAGAGTAATCAAACAAATATAACTTGTTTAGAAATCCAAACTTCTTTACTGAAAAACAAATAGATGCTTCACCCTTAAAAGAGCTTTGTTAGATCTAAATGCAGTTTACATGCCATGCAGTATTAGATCATTGTCAATTCACTCGAGATGGGATCATAAATGTATGTTATCAGATGAACATTCAAGATACAGTCGGATTAGTCTCATTTTTCATAGCTGTTCTGCATGTCTACTGCTATTGGTTGTTAACAGTTTACAGCCTATATGCTGTAATCCTGTCCTATTCTAGGTGGCTAGTGCCTACCTGATACAAATACTTCATATAAATCTTTTCCCTGACTTTGTATGACTATTAGTACATCATTGTATCTGTGGTCTTTGCCATGTTTAGATGAGGCAACAAGTACTAAAAAATGTGTGACAACCAATCAAATTAAAATACTAAAGGCTGTTTCTTGGTACATGCGTGGTGACATGTCAACATCTGTATTTTCTACCATATGCGATCAGTATTCTTTCAGTCAATATTTTGGTGTTTTTATTAATAAATGGTACAACAATATATATATATATATATATATATATATATATATATATATATATTTATAGGTATGTATACATGCATATATATATATATATATATATATATATATATATATATATATATATATATATATATATATATCAGGCATTGTTTGTTCCATACAGTGACATGAGTATCCTTTTATGGAGATTAATGCTGATTAGCCTTTTCTGCATAATATTGGTTAATAGATTACTGAATCAAGTTTATGACGAACTGTCTTGAAGATGCCTGACATTCATCATTGTATATGTATATTAATATTTTCTATCCCCATGTGAGTATCAAACCACATTTAAAAACAAGGAATTAAGGTACTCTGATGCAATACCAAAGAAGTTTGTTCTGGAGAGCTGATAACAGAGTTTTAAGAAGGTAGTTACTTGGGATGTGCTACAGACTGAACCCAGTGCTGCTGCTGCCAACAGGCCTAGGCAGAGAAAGGGATGAGTTTTCAGGTTCCAGTTAACTTTTCACAACCTGCATGACAAGGAAATTGTAGAGCACTACAGGGTGCACAGGGAGACACTACAGGAACTCTGTGACCTCTGCCGTCTTCAACTCAGAGCCAGAGCCAACCTAGGGGAACCCATCCCAGTGGGGACAAAGGTATGTGTAAACCTTAGAATCTTAGCTACAGGTACCTTTCAGAGACCTTGAACTTGAAAAATCTTGCTGTAGTGCAAGAATGACAACCACTGGCACCAAGGATAAAACTTTATTCACCAGGCCAGGTTGACCGCTTTCGTTCCCTTAAACAGAACTTCATCAGAACTAAGACACACTATTCAGTTCATGCATAAATATTCTGAATTTTACATCACATGATAAAATACAGCCTATCAAAAAACACATCAATAAAATAATAAAACCATTAAATTAAACACCTAAGTGAGATCAATTAGACCCACAGAGTTGCATTGTAGATGAACATTTAGAAAAATGAGAACTTAAATGGCAGTTAAAATTGGATGCCACTAGCTTCCCAGGGTTGAATGATTCATGCTCCATTAATTCTGTCTTAAGATTAGAACGCTTAGGTGTTTAATTTAATAAGGGAAGTTTAATTTAAGGAAATGAAAGCACTCAGCTTGGTGAATAAAGTTTTATCCTTGGTGCCAGTGGTTTTTGTTCTTGCACTACAGCAAGTTGTTTCAAGTTTAAAGTTTCTGGTGTATTTGTATTGGTGTGAGTTTATCACCTTTCAGAGACCAATAGGGGACTTGCTGGCATGTCAGAGTTATCAGCAGCCAAGATCCTCCATCAGTTCCTGAATGCTATGCTCCAACATGCCAATGGCCACACATATTTTCCCAGTAGTTCTTAGGAGAGGGCCAGAAATATGCAGGAGTTCTACTATGTAGCACATTACCCTGAAGTACTGGATGCCATGGATTGCACACATATAGAAAGTTAGGAACCACCCAGGGAACAGGGTAGGCTCTACATAAACAGGAAGAGCTACCACTCTATCAACTGCCAAGTCATGTGTAATGCCAAGGGAATCATTTTGAACATGTGTGCTGGCAACCCTGGCAATTATCATGACTCACATATCTGGCACGGGTCTATATTACTAGATCGAAACTTTAGTTAGTTGAATAACTAAAGATTGATCTGGTAATATCAAAATCCAAAAAATGCAAATGGCTGATTTCATGCAGGGAAAGAATTCCCTTGGCCGTTATGCAGATTATGCCCTTTTCTCCAATGTAGTATATGTAGTTGGGGTGGGGGGTGGGGCAAAGTCCCCACTTGATGATTTGGGTTTAAACATTTTTTTTCATATGGCCAAGCGAATTCTTTCCATGTGTGAAATTGGCAGTTCGCAGTTTTTAGATTTCGATGTTACCAGATCGATCTTTAGTTATTCGACTAACTAAAGTTTTGCTCTAGTAATATAGACCCATCTGGCACACCTCCCAACTGTACCAGATGTTTGCTTGGGGGATATCCCACAGGGTCATTTACTGGGGGATGCAGGTTGGAACTATGGCTGATGGGACCCATCAGAAATGCACACCCACCCATGGAAGAACACCATAATGAGGCACATTGTCAAACCAGAAATATTACAGAGCATGTGTTTGGACTGCTGAAGTCACAGTTCCAGTGCCTAGATATATCTGGGGCAGCCCTGCAGTACAATCCAGAGACAGGTGCAGAAATATTCACAGTATGTGCCATGCTGCACAACATAATCCTGAAGAAACAGCTTCAGCAGAATCAGCAAGAGGAAGGGGCACACATCTCACCACCAGTGCCAATGTCATCACAGCCACAGGCAGATGAGGAGTCAGAGGGGGTACCACCAGCTGATTTGGGTGTAGCAGATGTAGACATGCTCAATATGCCCTTCCTTTGGCTAAGAGACAAAGCATAGCACACTCACTCACCACCCAGGTGTCTAAAACCTTCCTGCTACTATACATATAGTAACATTGATGCTAGGCAACTCACACAACAATTGCCTCTCCATGTATTGGCTGTGTACTGCTTGCTTCAGACAGACTCAGCCCTGAACTAAAACTGTGGCAACAGCTGCATTTACAAAGTAAGTCCTGAACCTGCAATGTATTGTTTAATAATATGAATGTGTGGCATATTACCTTAGCATGTGACAGCAGAGACTTATTTTACTTCTGTGTGTCTATTACTAAGTAGTAGGCCTCAGGCATCAAAGATTTACACTGTCATACCTCTGAAAAGTACTGATGAACATTACAAGCCCTCAGTTTTGCACCATACTTTTGTACTGCAAAATCATTATGGAGAGAAGTTGGAAAGTAATGATACACATTCCAGTTTCTGACTTCACGCCCCTCACAAAATCATTCACTAGAAAGTTGCGAAATTTTGATGGTATCAACTGTCTAACTTTTCAAGGACAATATAAGTCAAAGGCACAATTACCAGTTCAACACCACAGATGCAAATATATTAAGCACTAAGTTAGCTATACACCATGAACGTCAGACACAAAGCTTATGTATCCCTGAATCCAAAAGATGGAAAACAGGGATATGGCATAGCTATCATCCCTTGCACAATGTGTTGTATGGGGGGCAGGAAGCCTAGGCTGACATAAAAGTTCAGTGAGTGTGTCTGAGTAAGAAAGAGAAGCAGGCAGACATTTGGATAAACCAAAAAATTGCCAGTGAGACAAAATGAGTAACTGTTGTGTGTTTGTCTCTAGGGGTCCTCCAGGTGAAATTAGTGTGTGAGTGTCTGCATGAACACAGCCAAGTTCTGTGTTGCCTCTACATCTTGGTATGTCAGACAGGTGACAGGTGACAGCTATATGTTGTAGAGGTGGCAGTTCATCATTGTTATCCCTGACCATGCGAACTGCCTCTTCAAGAAGTTGCAATGGCACATCCATGCCCATGGTCAGATGCACTGCCGCTACCTGAATGTGACTGATGTCTGCTGGATTACCTTCCTTTACTGGTACACCCAGGACCATGGCCCCATGGCATGCTATGTCTGGGTGTGGACAGCACACTCACTGATGGAGCACTGCAAGTACTGCCATTATGGGAGTGTGATTGGGCATGGCCACATTGGCTGACAGTGGATGATGTGGCTGACCAACAGCCACGAGGATGTGTCATTCCCCTCCCAGCAGACATTCCGTTGCACAAAATGCTTGTTCCATGACAGACACCCCTCATTCCATCACTGACACCACTCATTCCAAAGTTTCATTCACTCAATCCATTGAATCGGCAACTCGGTGGAGGCAGTCATGCATGTCAGCCTGTGCCACATCTTCAACCCTGAGCATTTGTCTGGAGCACCTAAGGGAATGTTCCCATGCCTCCATGATGGCCTTAAACATATGTTGAGTATCACAGGAAGAGACACCTGCATCAGGTGGAGGAGGGACAGCAGGCCCCAGCAGGTGTAAGTGTAGGGCTGGAGTACAGATAGTCCTGGGCTCTAGTACAGGGTGTGCAACTTTTTTTACTGTTCATAACAATTAACTGCAACACAGACAAGTGTTATTTTGACCTTCTTGTGGCAACAGGTATAAATGTAGGACTGCCATACACATGTTCCTGGGTTTTAATAGAGGATATTTCATGCACATTTACTGTTGTTACACTTTCCATTATAGCCACTCTCACTTATAACACTTTAGATAGTGGACCTGATATTCATTTTATGTATGAGGGATGAGACACTATTATTGTGTAAGGTATTTATTTTATTTATTTATTTATTTATTTATTTATCTAACTATGTATTTTCACATTTATTGTCAAATGTATGCATGTGGGTATAATGTGTACTACATTCTTGTTAAGTATAATGCTGCCATGTGGACTTGCATGGCCTTAACATTTGCCTAAAACACATACACAATTGCCTGTACATCCAGTAGTCTTGCTATTACAATTATTTAATTCCTCAGTGCTTGGCACTTCTGCTGTCCACTTACCATCGCACAAATGCATTGATCTGGGGTGCACACTTCCAAGCAACACATTTGCATGATAGTAAGTGGAGAGCAGTAGTGCCAAGCAGTGTGCACACTCTAGTAAATGTTTTAACTGGAACTGGCAGGAAAGCATTGGACTCCATTGGTCTAAATACATGGTAGACATGGCAGGCATTTGTGGGGAAGGTACCAAGATTAGGGCACAGAGGTGGGGTGTCAAGGATATTCACTGCATTACTAGTTAAGAACCACAGCAAAAGGCTTCTGCAGGAGGACTGACCTGGCTCCCAGTACAAGTCTGAGGCTTGGGATAGTTCAGCCTGGGCTGTATCCAGTGCCACAGGTATCCCACATACTGGAGAGCAATGCAGGCATCATTTCAATGACCAAAGGAGGAGGAAGAAGGATACTCTCTCATGACCATTGGATTAAGGAAATTCGGACTGAACACATCTCACACCTGTGTAAGTATCAACCACAGAGAGTACTTGTAAGAGTTAAAAAGGTGAACATTGGCAAGACTGGTATGCACCATGGTGTTCTGTTCTTTTCTGTTTTTTTCCACAGCAGCCAATGACCGTTGGATAAAGGAAATTCAGACTGAACACATCTCACACCTGTGTAAGTATCAACCACAGAGAGTACTTGTAAGAGTTAAAAAGGTGAACATTGGCAAGACTGGTATGCACCATGGTGTTCTGTTCTTTTCTGTTTTTTTCCACAGCAGCCAATGATTTGGAGTGGAATGTCAGAGCATGGGGCTAGATTGGTGAAAATGAGGGAAGCATGAGGTATGTATGCAGAAGAAGAGCAGTGTTATTGTAGCGTTAAAAGTTAAAGATAGCTTTTTTATATGCAGTTGTATCAAATTGAACATGCATATCCCAACTGTAAAAGCAAGCATGCGTGCATTAGTCTGTAGCACAACCAATTGTAAGAGTCCAATATTAGACTTTAGACTGACGTTGTAGGTTCTGTTACCACACTTCACAACTATACAGTATTGTTATTTCTTTAATAATATTTTCAGTAGATTGAAGCCTCTATACCAGTGACACAAATGCCCTGCTGTAAACTGTTATCTGTATAATTGGAACATGCATACGTGCAATATATGCATATTTCCAGGATTACTTACTGCAGTCTGTAGCATAGTGTGCATCTGTTAGCAGGTGTACACTTGACTGTAAAAGTTAAGATGACAGAGTTTAATAATTGTATTAATGCATCATATGTCACATATGAAGGTACTAATCTTATCTCTATTTTTCTCTCACCAGAACCCTTATCTCTCTTTTTTATTTTATATTGTTTAGTAAAATAATTTTTGTTTAATTTTTTATTTTATTTTATTTTATGGTAATTTTTTTTATTTTAGTTTTTATTTTCTTTGTTTTATTTTTATGTGTCATCAAAATATGTCCATGCCATTCATGTGTACCACATCACTAAATGCTCCACAGCACAGTGGGGTAGGCCTGCCTCACTGGATCCACCTTCCCCCTCTCTGCCGGCTCCAGCACAGATGCCCAGCATGTCTGGAGCCAAGCAGGCAGCACTGCCTCTGCTGCCCCTCCACTACCTGCACCTTTAGGTAGTCCTGCCCTGGAGGCTGGTCCAGTGATACCCTTCACGAGCAGTGGCAGAGATGGTGATTTCATCACCTGCAGGAAGTTGCCAGGGATGGTGCTTAGCATGGTGTGCCACACCACTGGTGAATGCTTATGCTGCTGGAGAGGCTGCTCTCCCTCATTTTGCATAGTACTAGGAGGAGGAGGAGGAGGAGGCATCAAGCACTTTATCCACTATCGGAATGAGGTGACAGTGATGACAGTCCAATGAGTGAGGACTCGATTTTCACTGTCAGCTTGACAACTGTGAGCTCTGGTTGTCCCCACCCCAATCGTGGTGTCCCCCCAACCTTTTCTGTCCATTATCATCCATGTCTCTTGTCTTGTTTGTCTTGTCTGTCTGCAATTGCTTCCTCAAATACCTAACTACCTGACACAGACATACCTATGTCCCTTCCCCAAATTTCCTCTCTCTTTCATATAAAAAATAAATCGGCATCTGTCCCAAAAAAAACAACTGTCCCATACATAGCTCTCCATTTTGCACACGTGCCTTCTTGACACACTTGATTCGGTCCAGTTGGATATACCCATGATTATGTTGTGGTCACCCCTCTCTCTGGAGGTGACAGTCCAAATTCATATAATATTTTGCACATATGTTCAGTTTACACTGTTAAAGAAATGGACAGCTATGGTTCTTTCCCTTCACTGTTTTGGGCTCCATGTTTGCATAGAGGTGCACATCGTACACCTATGTGCAGCAATGGTGAATAGCAGCAAACAGCTGTGGTTACCCCCCATAATTCTGCTTAACACCACTACACTATGCCAACACACAGCAGCGCATTTACTATAAAAAAATTCATGTCATTGCAATATCAAAAGTATTTCAAAGTATTAGATATACCTGGATTCTAACCCAGTACCATCTGGCCCCAAAAAGGATTGTATGAATGCATTAACACATGCTACCACAGTCTGTCAAACTGCAGGTGTGTTTCATAAACTCAATACTAACTGTCAGACTTTAGCAGTGTGGCTCCTGTTTAGAGCAAACATGTACATCATGCATGCATATACAGTTTGCTAACCATCGCACAAACCTGCTGCCTACCTCACTATGGAAAACTAAATATTATTATGTATTACTGCTGTTTATTGTCCATTTATTGTCTATGACATGACATTACATGTGGAAACATTACAAACTGAAGGCCCTATCGCACACTATGTCATATATTTACAATATAGCCATGTGTTGCCATACCACCAAGCACTGCAACACTGGTATCTCAGTACTTTTTCCACACATATATCAACCACTGTACAAAATGTAATATCAAATGTTGTATGATATGCAATGCACATCAATTTGGTAAGATGCAGAACTATAGCTATTGACCCATACACCTAAAAAGCATTATGTGCAAGGCTAGGAAAGGAATCAGCATGGACCATATCCACAGGGACATAGGGGACCTTCAACAAACTTGATCTTGCTTATCGAACTTTGTGGACTTCTCTGATACTGACCCAAAAACCTGGATGAGGGATAAAAGGGCATAACACCTATGTTGGATTATCCAAGGCCTTTGACAGTATCCCCCATTGATGTCTCATAGTGAAGATCTCCCATGAGGGAATTAAGCCATACAGTAGCAGACAGATAGCCAACTGTCTCACTGACAGAACACACAGTCTCAAAGTTGTAGACTGCACATCCACCACTAGCCACTTACCATTAGAATGCCACACAGATCTGTGTTAGGCCTTCAACTGTTTGCAAACTACTTCCCTGAAGTGCAGGTGATGGTAGATGGCCTGTGATTTACCAAGATAGAATATGATAGATAGAGTCCCCCAATGATGGTAACATATTACAGAAGGGGATGACACACACAAATGATTTATGGCAAACTCATGCAGTAAACCTTAAAGCATACAATGCCTCATTATCCCCTTTGCCAATTAAGTACCACTGCTAATTATGATATACATATCACCCCTCTAAGCTCACAGTGTTGAAAGACTTGGGAACACATGTTGACAGCAATCTACACTTTCATCACTATCTATCCATAGTGGTGACATGCACATTCTGCATTGCTCACATCATACATATGGACATCACATCCAAGACCAGGGTTGTCATACCTCTGCTGTACTCTACCCTTATCAGACCACTAATGGGGTACACTGGTCTCTTCTTTCTGTACATCATAAGACATGTGCAGCAATTTAGAGAAGACACAGGTTTGTGCCTGAGAGAATCCAGGGCCTCCAAACATGACATACATTGAAAGACTGACAGACCTGTCAATGTACCCAGTATCATGCAGGCTGAATAGAAGTGACTTATGCCTGGCCTACAGAGCAGTCTCAGACTCGGAAATGCTGGACATCTGCAAATCAAATGGGACAAGAATAACTTGTGCCAGGGTACTCAACTTAGTCTGTGACATAAACAGAACATGCTGAGGAGACAGATGTATTCCAGTGATTTACAATCCTCTCTAATAGGCTCCCACTGCATGTGAGGCAGTGCTCCTCAATCACCCTGTTCAAGCATAATGATGAATACTGGTTGGGTGATTGTAAAGTCAACTTTGGGGTGGCACCTATGTCCCTTATGGACAGGGCCAGTTGGTGCTGCTCACAAAATCACTCTGCTAACAATGAACATCTAACTATGCTTGTCTCCCACATGGCCTGCTGATGTCATCTACTATAACTTCACCTGCACTCTTGTAAAAGTCAGACTTGTGCCGTGGTGCTTGGGTAAAGTATTGTGCTTTGTAACCTATGTACTTGGATAGGTAGGAGCTCTGTTCTCACTGCAGTCAACTGTGTGTGTGTGTGTGTGTGTGTGTGTGTGTGTGTGTGTGTGTGTGTGTGTGTGTCTGTGTGTAGACAGAACATCAGAAATGTGTATCCCACAGTTACTGCTCCAATGGCATTTACTTGACACTATTTTGATACTTACAGATGCCTACACATCCATTTCATGCAGCCCACCTAACAGCTCATCTCCCACATGGCCTGCTGATGTCATATTCTGTAAGTTCGCATGCACTCCTGTAAAAGTCACACTTGTTCTGTGGAACTTGCTTAAAATATTGTGCTCTGTAGTCTGTGTACTTAGGTAGGGGTTCTGTTCTCACTGTAGGCCATATGCTTTACCTGAACTGTCAATTAGAGTCCAAAAAGTGAAGGGCTAAGCACAGATCCCTGGGTTTTGGCAATGGTGACAGATCTACTGGTACAGGTTGATTCACCAACTTTCATAATATGTGTTCTGTCAGTGAGCCAGTTGGTCATCCATCAACTGATGTAAGGGTTAATCACCACCTGGGAGGGTTTCTCAATAATACTTGCATAGGGGATTGTGTCAAACCCCTAGGCCAGATCACAATTGGCAGTATGCATTATCTTACCCTCATCTAGGCCATCACATTAAATCAATGGGCTGTGACAACATCACAGATCACCTATGGCATGACTCAGAACATAAACCTTCATGATACGGTTGAAGACAGACTTCAAGACACCTTCCACATGGGCTATGTTCCCATACAAAGGTGTCAATCAACATGTATCCACCTGAGTTTAGGGGACAGCACCTGATATATGCATGTATAGAGACATCCTGACTTTCCTCTACTGTGAGGTAGTTGCTAATGCTACATCAGGTCTGTTACATCTGATAGATGTCCTCAAAGAGGTCATCAAGAGCATGCATTGATGACAACAGTATCACCTTGTGGAACTTGACCAGATCAAGGCATTTGACACAATTCCACTTTGAGGTATTCAGTCAACACTGTCATATGTGCCCATAAACAGCTTTATCACCAAATGGGTAAACCAGTGTATCACATACATGGCATCTCATTATGTTGAAATGTGTGATGTGACCTGTTTCTCAGGTCCAGTGATCAGGTCCATACATCAGGACTGCCTGCTAGGTCCTTTCCTGCCCATTAGTTAAGTGATAGACATCACAGATGACATACACATGCTGTGCCCAAACAGCTGCCTGAAGCACTACAGATTGTGGGCAATCATTGACCCCAACTGTGATATTGGTATAATACAGACAGTATCAACACATACCAAAATCTGCTGCCAGAGCCATGACAAGACCTGCAGTGACAAGAAGCATGGGAGGGTTAGTTAATTCAGGAAAAAACACACCACCTAAGTATAATGTGGACATCACACCATATAATCAGACCAATAGGTATGTGAGCCATGTCCTGGGGTAGGTGGTAAGTGGTACATCTACCAGCATGTGGTCACAGTGCTGACTACTCCTTTGAATGTAACATAAGTACTGGACATGTGAAAGATGTACATCAGAGGCCATAATACCTTCATGGTTTTCAGCCTTCATCACACCAATAAATGTGTACAATGCACTCTTCTTCATGTACCATCATACACATCTTCACAGTGCATTGTCACACAGGTTATTGGTCAAACCTAGGTATTATTTTTGTGAAATATACATGACTGTCTGATAGTGTGAAACTCCAGTCAAGTTGTTACATCAGATGCATGTGTGCTACTTGTTCTGCTTATGCACACACTACATACATAGGTGTTTGACAGCATTGATGGCATGTATATCATTCGTGACAGTGTGGATTACACCATTTATATGTGTCTGTGTGTGTGTGTGTGTGTGTGTGTGTGTGTGTGTGTGTGTGTGTGTGTGTGTGTGTGTGTATATATATATATATATATATATATATATATATATATATGACAAAATTGTATAATTGACTATATAAGAGCAAGGCTGTTGTCAGAAGCAATCTTAAGAACTGGAAAGCCTTAGATGCATGCCATATGACTAAACTTTCAAAAGTGATGTTGAAATTGCTAACTGATGGCATAGAACTGTATGATGACAGAGAACCTGAGAATAAGGAGAAAATGAAATGGAAAAAAATCATAAAATAAGTAAATAGAGGCTTTGAGGTATAAATTAAGTTTGAACGGTGCTATTGGCCATTATGCAAGAAGGTATTTTAACAGAAAAAGTTAAATAAATAGAACATCAATATTCTGTAGAGAGGAAACCATGTTGAGATTGAAATTATTGTGAATGTTGTGCCAGTGTCCTCTGTGTATATTGTTCAAAGAAAGTTCAGAAATATGGATTATAGAGCAATAACATGTAACAAAAAACAACAACCCAGAAATGAAGGAGAACCTCTTGGGAGGGTGGCCTAATGTTTAAGGTGTTTGCCTTACAAACACAAGGTGCAGGGTTTGAGTCTCACAAGGGATAATTGGCTAGGCTTAAAATGGCTCACAAGGGCAGTTAGCTTAGTACTAACCTATGAACCTATGAACCTATATACCCCCTAACCAGAACCCCCCGTGGAAAGGAATACACACACATCCAGAAAAAAAGAAGGAAGTAATGAAGAGAAATAGTAGAAGCACTCAGCCAGAAAGAAAGTACTGCCCATGGAAAAGGAGAAAAAGGACAGGGGATAGGTGGGAGGGAGTGAATACTACAACAGTGAAAAAAAGGACACCTACTGTTATGGTAAGATTTTACACAACTGTACAATGTCCTTCCATAGCACTGTTGCAGTACCCATCACCTGTGGGAGAGTACAAATCCTACTGAGAAGGTAGGATATATGAGAAGCTGATTCCATGCTGGCCTCCAAGAAGGTCACTGCAGAGGAGACCAATGGCTTTACCAGATGGTCCTCTGGGTTCTTGTTCACCTCAAGAGAGACATCTGGTGAAGGTTGGACAGCAGCAGGATCAGGCCTAGATTTCTTCGCCATCTTTTTAAATGATGCCTGGACCTTGGGTGAGTAGATTCTGTCATGGTAACTTGGCCAACAATTGATATGAGATGAGATGCACTTAAGCAATATGGGCACCTATTATGGTGGTCCTTATGGGGAACCTGCCTCCCAGACTGAAATGTCCCTTTCTTGGATGACATGTAACACACTAGAAAATAGAACAAAAATAAAAAGGAGCCCCAATAGGATACTTATCTGAAAGCATAGGCTCAGTATAACCAGCACAGTGAAGGCTGTTTAGGCTGACGTTCAATAATGGCACTCAGACTGGTGGCAAAGAAGTTCTGGGTTGGGAGCATTTGTATGTCACCTTTATGCCCTACACTTACACAGGGAGGATATGTCTTATGTAGTAATAAAGGCATTGGTATACTAGCTGGACATCTGTCTCTCCTTGGTGGAAGATCCCAGAGGTGATGAATACTGCAACAGTGATATGGAATACCATCAGTAATACATCCATCATGCAGAGTGCCAATAGTTCTGAAAGAAAAACAAGTTTAATATGAAAGCAGCTAGATATGATTGTTAAAAAGAAGCAAGTTAGTAGCCATATACACCAGAACATCTTTACAAATTGATTCAGAGGGAGCATTACCCTCTACAGGCAATAGAAAAAATGTGTGCTTCTATACATAATCTTAAATTCTTTTTCATGGCTGGATGTTAATTTGGGATTTTGGCAAATCAAACTAGATAAAGCAAGCTCTAAGCAATTTAACTTTAACATACCTTTGGACAGATGTAGGTTTCTATGATTACCATATTGCATTTCTTCAGATCTAGAAGTCCTTCAAAGAGCTGTACCTGAGATGATGGAAGGGTTAAAAGGAGTTGTAAGCATAACCGATGATGTTTTGATTTTAGATGCAACCAATCAACAACTTGATGTGAGAATGATTAAGCTATGGGATAGAATGAGGCTAGAAGTTCCAAATCTGAATAAAGGAAAAGTGTCAGATCAGTGTTTCATCTCTGAAATGTATCATCTTCCAGCTGCTAATGGGCTTCAACTTGATGCAGACAAGGTAAGAGCTATTGTAGATATGTAGACTCCAAGAACAAACCCTAATTAATACAATTACTGATAATGGCAATGTATCTAAACTCATATCTCACATGTGACAGATTTCTAAACTGCTAAGAAGGCTACAGTATGCAGTTGGTCATGGGAATAACTGAAGAGGTTTGATGTATTAAACAGACTGGCACCTATACATTATTTAACATTTATTAGTGGGGGTAGGTGAACTGATTCAAGGAACGTTTTCAGTCATGACCCAAGCCAGAGCAGCCTGACAATACAACTAAACATACAATAGAAGGTAGAACTATTTTCATAGAAATGTACAGTGATATTGTCAGTAAAATTGTTGTAAATGCAGCAAAATATTGAATTTTGATTTAGGAATAAATCATTTGGAATTTTCAGTTAGAGGCAGTTTATTACTGTTAGAACAAATTAGCTTACAGTTTAATTCCAAAGAAGCATTTCAATGAATATGATAAAACATGAATTAGTATTAAGCCAGTGGAATGGATGCATAATTGTTCCATGTCATATATGTGCTTTTTAGCCCACATCTCTAAACACTTTCAGTCATGCTGTTTATTTAAAAAGTTCTCTGGTTGTAGTTTGATGCTATTAAGTTAGTTTATTTGTCTTATTTCTTCTGGGAGCTTGTTCCAACTGAAATGGGCATTTTTAGAGAAGTCTTTTTCAGTAGTGGATGATTTGTAAGGGGATCTGTCTCACTGAGTGCAGTCTGTATTTCTAAGATTATACTTTCAATCCTCATTAAACAGTCTGGTATTTAAATGTGAACAATTATATGTTAAAGGTAGATTGCTTATGATTTGCTTCATAGAGCGAATAGTGCAAAGTTTAATACCTATATTTAAATATTTTAATGCTGTATTACTTGTGATGCTTTAAGCTGATGCAATTTAGAACAGACAAGGACTACTACTTCTGCAGAAGGTCTGACCTACTGCATATGGTTCAAGTGCTTTGATAAATGTTTGCAATAGTTATTTAAGGACTGTGAAAGAAATAGTAACCACAGTCTTTTTAACTTCAAGACATTTCATGATCATGCACAAGGGAGACATGTTAAAAGAGATATAAATCATAAAACTTTGTGAAGCATTGCCAGAAAAGCTTTGCAAAAAACATATACAAAAGCACACATAATGCTGTTGACATGTCAGAAATATAATGCAAATTACAATATAAACCAGGAAGACTGATGTATATAGCTAACGTGAAGTATATAGTTTGTCCCAGTGAATGCAAGGAATAATTCTTGGAACATGATTTGCAAGTTCTTTGGGAGTGACACAAATTTCAGTAACTCATGAGTAATTATGAGAACCGATGAGTCTACCAATGATGGTGATACAGAAATGGAACTCTTAAGCTAACCTGTTATAATTAACATGGTCACCAAATGAGAGCACAATAAAAGGCACAATAAAAAACAGCAGCTTTATTAAGGTCAGGGCTTTTGCGGGGTTGCCGTTTCATCATACCAAACAAGATAGAAAATGCACAGAATACATCAAATATAAAATAAAATCAACCAATCATCAAAAGCAACTAATAAAACAATAAAAACTAACCAATCCGAATTACTGCCTCATTATCAAGTCAGGCTTGAGCAGAATTTCAGAATTTAACCCTGGTGGTTTGTGTGCAGGTAAACAATCAATTTCAACCCAGTCATTTCAGTCTGATTATTCAGGTCACCTACTGGGGGAAATCAGTTGCAAGACCCTGAAACTAAATATATTATGTCCTGGAAAGATAATGCATGACTAGATAACACATTATTTGAGATACTATTGCATATGCTCCTAATATGCATTCCCTAAGTTGATGTGTAGTCTTGCTCACATAAAAACAATCACAGGAACATGTAGCCAAATAAACCACATTACTGCTCCTGAATGTAGCTAAAAACCTGGGTGAAAAAATCTGTCCAGAAGCAGGATGAACAAACTGAGCATACGAAGAAATTGAGGGACAAGCCCTACAACTATTGCATGGAAAAGTGCCTCTCTCATCAGGTACCATAGAAGTGGACCATTTAGGTTCATAGCAAAGTAGTCTTTTGATTGACATATTATTCCTAAATGTAAAGGAGGCCCGTTCACCAACTACAGAGCTAATCTTATCATCAGCTAATAAAAATGGCCAGTTCTTCCTAACTACAATGTAGAACTGTTGAATATTGCTAGAATAAGTAAAAAGAAACCTGAGTGGTCCATCTAACCATCTAAACTGATTATGTTGAACATTTGAAGGCCTTGCTGAAAAATATAGTGCCCCTCTATCTCTCCTATGATGAATGGTCTCAAAATGTGTAGTGATACCACATCCACAAGGATAACCCCTACTCAGAAAACCAGCATTAAGTGTATACAAGGCTTCTCCAAACATACTATCATCCATGGAAAGTCTGTAAACCCACAGAGGCTGACCCTTAAGTATATTTGAGAAAATATAAGGGGGATGCATACTACAATGATGCAACATTCCATTTCTCCAACAGGGTTTCCTATACATATTGGTCTCCAAACTTACAATGTTATTCTTAAAAATAGTTACATCTAAAAAAATTAATATATATCATTGAATGATTAAATGTAAAATTAAGAAAACCAGAAGTACTCTCTAAGTAAGAAACAAATTGGGAAAGTTCATGTACACTACCTGCCCAAAGAATAAAGACATCATCCACAAATCTAACATAATGTTTGATGAAACTACCAAAAAGATTATTGTTGTGTATATACTCATATTTCCACTGTGCCAACACCATATTTGCATAACTGTTGGCACAATGGGTACCCATGGCCACTCCCAATCTTTGTATAAAGTATTGACCTTCAAACAAAAATACATTGCTCAAAATCAAATCTAATAACGTACAAATGACCCATGCATGTAACTACTATGGTGAGTCAGAAACATTCTAATAGAATCAAATCCTGCTAGATTGGGAATGACCATAAACAACATCTTAATATCAAGTGTCACCAACAGATAACCTGAAACATCAAGTACTGTTATTGAAGTAAACAATGTAGAAAAAAAATGTGGAGTATCTTTAAGGACTGAAGATACATTGGATAGCAGTGGTTTAAGTTTGCTTTCAACAAAAAAGGAAAGGGGTTCAGTAATCCAGCAGTGTCCAGAAACAATGGGGTGCAGCGGTGGACAATGTAAATTTTTGTAGATTTTGGGAACACCATGCATCACAGGAATAAGAGGATGCTCAACTGAGCGAAAATCATATACACTTGCATCAATGAGCCATCACATAAGTAAACCATATAAATCATTCTGTATAACACGTATGCATTTGTCAACATCCTTGGAACATATCTTCAAATAGGGGGAAGAGATAGTAAGCATACCATTCATAGTTGTCAGATAATCCCTTCTATTCAATATGACTACAGCTCCACCTTTATCAGCAGGTCTTATGCTGATAGAGGGTTCTGTCTGCAGCTGTTGTAAAGCTTCCCTCTCAATACTAGTCAAATTGTAAAATTGTTGTCCAGTGGAATGAAACATTTCAAAAATATCAGACTCACACAGCGTGACAAAAGCTTCCAAGGAAGAAGCTAAAGGAGGATTATAAATGCTAGGTCTAGGGAGAGGTCAGCTACTAGGTACAGAAACAGAAGCATTATGCTTACCATAGATGGATTATCAGATAATCAAGATTTTTTTATGCTTATCAGTATTTGTAAAAATATGGAACACTTGAACAAGTGATGTCAGATAATGTGCCATAATTTGTTACTTGAGTTAAACACTTTCCAAGAGTCTGAAATTTAACAAAGTACTTCAGTTCCAGAATAACTGCAGGCAACTAGGCAACTGCAATGCTTGATACAAACAACAAAAATACACTGAAGAAATGTATTTTTTATTTATCTTTTGCTGGCTGGTTTAGTTCCACTAAACTAATGGCCCCTTTTCAGGGGTGACCCAAGGTGGGATTTATATTTAATGGTGAAATTTGTCTAGACCATCAGGGAACTTTCCCTACTTGACTAGTGTATGGGGATACAATTTGAAGTTATACTTCCTGCCTCTGATCCAGGCACAAAGGCAGGTTGGAGAGCAAGGAAGCAGTTTGGAGGAGAATAGTGCAAGTGAGAATGAAAGCAGATAGAGAGAAGGAGAAGCAATGGCGAAGGCAGTCAAACCTTCACAAGAAAATTTGTTGATGAAGATGATATTATTATAGCAGAGGAGTGGAAGAAAAAGGAAGGTATAGCTTTTCAGGAGGAGGAGAATGAAACAGAAATGTTATTTCAGAAAAAGTTATTCAAGGGTGAAAGAGAGTCACAGATGGAATGTATTGTTACAACCTTCCATTTGGGAGGGTTGTGGAATGTTCATCTAAAACACTGGATTGATCAAAGTGAACCAGAAAAAGAAAAAAAAACAGCTTCATGGGGAGAAATAATGGATTAAGTGAAGATTTGAAAACTCTAATTTTACAACTATGGCTAGATCATATAAATATGAGGCTTTTTTTTTTTTTTTTTACAAAATTGGACAAGCTGGTGGATAGCCTTAAAAGAGTAATATAAAAAATGTTTTTGGAATGGCAAAGGACAGAAATAAAACCAGATAGTTGTAAATATAAAAACATTAGTAATCTTCATTTTAGAGGTATAATAAATAAAGAAGGATTTATAGAAAAGGAAAAGGATACATTAAATGAATCAAGAAATGATTATTGTAGGATATTGCTGAAACAAAGATATTTTTTACAAAGCAGAAAAGAGGAAGTAGTGCATTATCTAAGTAAGATGCTTAAAGAAAATAATAGAATAATAAGAGGATTAAGAGATGAGGATGGTAATATAGTAAAAACACAGAAAGAAATAATGCAAATAATAAGAAATTATATTATGAAAATATTTGTTAGAAAGGAAAAGAAAAGAAAATATAAATGGAACTTGAAAAGTGTGTAAAGAAGAGAATAAGGAAATGGAAAAGAAAATTACTATAACAGAAGTGAACAAAGTTTTAAAAACTTAGACGCTGCTACAGGAATAAATGGAAGAAATATTTGATGTATAAATATTTTAATGAATGGCAAGAAAATATCTAGTAGAGGTTTTTAATGAACGGTTAAAATAAGGTATGCAAGATGAGAAAATATATATATATATATATGGGTATAATAAAGTCTATATGGAAAAAGGGAGATAAAACAGATATAAAGAATTGGAGACCTATAGTGTTAAGTAATGTTGATTAGAAGATATTTATGAAAATAATATAAAATATAATAGAAGGCAAATTAAAGAAGCTATTTAATGAAAAAAAATTGCAATAGAAAGGAAAGGAGGTCAAGAACTTCTATTGATAATAAGAGAAATAGTAGTAGATGTGATAATAAGAAAAGCAAAAGCTAAAGTCTTAATAGGAGATGTTAGTAAAACATTTGATAAAATACAACATACATTGTTGTGGGAGAGTATAGAAGATTTGAGTAAAACATGATTAATGTGCTAAGATCAGTGTATAATAAGAATAAAGTAAAATTGTTGGTTAGTGGTTGGATAAGTGGCATAAAGCAATGTTGTCCTATAAGTAATATATTGTTTGCATAATTAATGAATGCAATTGCAAATTAAGTAAGTTTAATATTAAACAAAGCTAGATATTGTACAACCGAAGGAATATAGATTCCACCAATGTTTTCATTTGCAGATGATTTAGTATTAGTAGTTAAGATTGAAGAAGGGATAAAAAACGATAAGACACTAAAAAGAAATTAAAAGTATTAGGTTTAACACTTAATGAGTAAAAAAGTAAAGAGTTAGGTTTTTCATGGTTTTCAGGTATAATAGAATGTATTCAATTTAATAAGGAAGAGATAGAAATTCTAGGATTAAAGTTTGGTAATGAGCAACAGATGTTAATACAATGGATGAATATGTTAAATAAAATAAGAAATATTTGCTTGTTCTGGCAAACATTTAAATTTACATACACGAAAAAAAGTTTTTTTGCTGAATTCATTGATATTAGGGAGAGTGCCAAGTGTATTTTTGATGCCAATTGAATTTGAAAAATAATTATTGTCTTTACAGTTTGCCTTTATATGGGGTTCAAGATTAAATCCAATCAAAATAGGAATTCTTTATGTTTCTAAAAATGAAGGATGATTAGGTTTAATAAATCCAATAGTACATATAACATCACTGAATTTGTATAAATTATTGGCTTGGATTAAAGAAAAAGAAAGAAAACTAGCAGTAGAGATAAAATGAAAATATAGAGATATTTGGAGAAACTCAGATATCTTAAAAGAAGTAAAGATATAATAGATACAGAAATGAGGTTATATCAAGAAAAATATATTATTATGGGAGATTGATATATAAACAACATAGAAAAGAAAACAAAGAAATGGTATGAGAATATAATGGAGAGGTTTTATTATATTTTTCAATTGAAGCATTTCAAAGAAAAAAGCAAAAACTGTAAAAGCAAGAATGAATAGATGTTCAAAATATATTGACTATACAGATTTCTTATGGAGATTATCCATAAATAAGCCTCCGGTAAAGGTGATTATGTTATACAAAAAATAGAGGAAATAATTTGTATATATTGTGGAGAAATGGAAACTACAGAATATGTGTCTATGAAATGCAATAGAGTGAAACAATTATGGAAACAAATGTATGAAAAGAATGTATAAAGGGATTGAAAAATGTAAATTTGGATATGATAGACTATGGGCATGATGAAAATGTAAAACAGAAAAAGTGGATAAATCTGATGAAAAGTTATTTTTATGATATGGATTATATGGAATGAGAAGAATGAAATAAGATTTAATGCAAACTGGTCATTGTCAGATATTCTGAAAAAGCTAAGGTTTTCATTATAGAAAAAACTGTGGGCAGGGGATTAAAAATGCAAAAACATAAATAAATATGTAAAGTAATTGTATATAATTTCCAAATATTGTATATAAAAGTATAATATGTATATTGTGAATTTTAAATAAAGAACCACTATTTGTCATTGTTGTGAGTAGGACCCATTTTGGAGGAATACCTTCTGTTTCCATTCCAGGTGCAAAAGCAGCCTGGAGAAACAGGGAGGTAGATGGAGAGAAAAGGAGATGATGGAATAGTGAAAGAAATAATGGAGAAAACAAATATCAAGATTGGAGACAGTGTGCAGGATTCTGAGGAAATGTTTCAAAGAAACCTGTTTGATGGAGATGAGTCAACAAATGATGAATGTAGAAAGTATAATTAAAGCCCTCCAGCTGGGAGGGTTGTGGGATGATTTACTTAAAAAATGATGGTACAGATTGAGCTAGAAAATTAAGGAGATATTTCCTGGTGGGACATTATGGAGAAAATACAAAAGGAGGATGCAGAGATAATGAAGAATAGTGGTGAGATGGAAAAGAAAATATATGCAGAGAAAGTAAAAGAAGACAAGTATGCAGTAGCAAAAAATTAGGTAGAGAAAATGAAAAACAGATGTATGTGGTAAGGATTCAAAGTAAAGAAGACAAAGAAATGGAATGGTGTGAAGTGTGGGACAATTTAATATCTCCATTGGGTGTAAAAGAGCATGAGGTAAGAGTACTTATGCCTATTAACAAAGAGACATTTTTGTGACATTATATTTGAGACTATTTTTTCAATTAAATATTTTTTGGAGAATATAAAAAAAAATAAAGACTATAACCAATGGAATCTTTGTGATAAAAACACAACTGGAAAACTAAAAAGAAAATTGATGTACAATTTTGAACACAGGTAGAGAGTGTTTGAAAGGACATTTGAAAGCTTTATGCGAAGAAGCACTGAATAATGAAAATGTTTATGACAAAAACGGTTTATGGACTAGTGATTGGGATTGTAATATTGTGTTAAAAATAGAAAGAGAAAATATTCTACTTATACCAAGCATGATAAATCTTGAGGAAAATAGGTGTGTTGTAAAATACTGGTGACAACTCAAAACATGTTTTCTTTCTTTTTGTGGAACAGAAGGACATTTGATAAGTAACTAGAACAAAACAAAATGTTATATTTGTGGGGAAAAGGGACAAGATGTAAATTTAAATGTTATCAACATAAACAAGTTTGACATTTGTGGATGGATTACAAAAATAAAAATAAAAAGTAAAAAGAAAAAGTAAGAGAAGGAAATAAACAAATAAAAGAATTTTTAGTAGTAGTCGAAATAGAAGAAAAATTAGATGGAAAAATAATAAAGAGGACATAGAAGAAGGTTGTGAAACACGTGAAGAATACATAAATTGGGATGTAGTAAAAGCCAAAAAGGAAATTCTGTTGGTAAAAGGGTAAAAGAAAAAGAAAATATAAAGAGATGGATCACCTTTATATCCCCGAAATCGCGTTTCGCCGACACACTAATCACCGACACCAAACGACCGACAACAAAAAATACCGACAACGCAAAATACCGAAAACCATTACACCAACACACTACACGTAAACAACACAGTACACTACATAACATATCCACTATCCCTAACCCAAACCCCAACCCTAAGGTCCGACACTACCGCACACTTACCCTACCTGCACCCTAACCCTAACTCACTTACCCACCCCTAACCCCAAGGTCCGACACTACCGCACACTCACCCTACCTGCACCCTAACCCTAACTCACTTACCCACCCCTAACCCCAAGGTCCGACACTACCGCACACTCACCCTACCTGCACCCTAACCCTAACTCACTTAACCCACCCCTAAACCCACAGTCCCTCACTATCGCACACACACCCTACCTGCACCCTAACCCTAACTCACTTAACCCACCCCTAAACCCACAGTCCCTCACTATCGCACACTTACCTGTCCACTCCCTAACACTAAATCCCTCACTCTATCGCACACTTACCGAGTCCGTCGGGTTCTCACCTTGTCGGTCATCTGCGTTGTCGGTCTTTTCGTCTCGTCGGATTCCGTGTCGGCGAAACGCGTTGTCGGGCATCTGAAGGTGACCCAAAGAGATATGTACAAAAGGAAAAAGAAAGGAAATGTATAAAAAAAACACATGCAGCTAATGATTGGGACTTGGTATAATGGTTAAGGTGTTTGACTCACAGATACTAGGTATAGTGTTTGATTCTCATGTGGGGAAGGAATTTGGCTAAGCTTACAATAGCCTATTAAGAAAACTATTCTACTACTTATTAAGCCATGAATTTAAAGAAAAGGGAAAATGAAACTTTTAGGTGCTTCATGTAAATGTGACTAGTATTAAGAATATAGTAAGAAGAATAGGACTTTTGGAGTGGTGTAATACAAGTGATGTAGATATAATTATATTAGAAGACACAAGATTTTTAACAAATGAAGAAAGATTATAAACAGAAAAACTAGGGGGAAGAACGATAATCTGAAATTCGGGAAATGAGAGATGTTCTGAAATAGCCATATCCTGTACAAATACAGTAAAAATTTTATATGTGACTTTAGCAAAAATGGGAAGATTAACCATTGTAGCTTTAATATGGAAAGAACAAGTATAAAGAATTATAACAGTATATGTTTATGCTAATTGTAAAGAAAGGGAAATCTTATTTAATCAGAATTTAGACCATGCATTGCTAAATATGAATATTATAATAACAGGAGATGTTTAATTGTGATTTAAAAGGCCAGCGTAAAAAGAAAGGAAATGATATAAGAAAAATGTTAGAAGTTATAAAATGTGGTAAGTTAAAACTTTGGGACAAAAATTCATGGACTTATAAAAGGAGTACATACAAAACTGAAATAGATTATTTTAAAGTGGCAGGATGTTTAGTTTAGGAGAAAGGGAGGTAGTTGAACCAGGATTTTCTTGTCATCTTTCAATATGGCTAGAGAGGAAAACAAGAAATAAACAAAATAGGCAAAGGAATGAAAAGGATAAAGGATAAATGATAAAAGATAAAATGAAGAGGGAAAGGGGTTCGTAATGCAGTTATGGAAAGATCATATTACTATGGGAACATGTTATAAAAATTGGTCTGAATGGTGTACGATATTTAAGGAAACATATAAAAAATGTATTTTACAGTGGCAATATGATGTGAGAAAAATAGAGAAAGAAAAATATAAAAGAACATAAGACAATGAATTGGAAGATTTAAACATAATGATAGAAAGTACTTTGATAAAGAAAAATAAAGAAATCAAGAAAAATACAAGAACTATTATACAAGCAAAAATATTTTTACAAGGAAAAAGAGAAGTATTGAGTTACTTAAGCAGATTAGTAAAGGAAGATGGTAGTGTAATGAGAGAAATGAAAAAAATGTAAAAGGAGAAATAGAAAGAACTCAGAAAAAATATTATAAATAGTGTAGTACAGTATGCATAAGAAATATTTAAAGTAATAAAGAAGGGAATGAAAAAAGAATGTGGAAAGTAAAATAGTTAGAAAAAGAGAGTAAAGAGTTGGAAAAACAGATTTCTTTAAATGATCTAGATTAAATATTAGGACAAATAAATATAGATTCTGGTGCTGGACTAGATGGAATAGGGTATGAAATGTATAATAATTTAAAGGATTGGCAAAAGAAATATTTTTCAAGATTTCTGAATGAATGGTTAAATAAAGGTTTTATGTATAAAAATTATGTAATACAATACCTTAATTCATAATTCTGGACTTTCTTATAGATAGACCCCAGATGATGTGCATAGGCAAGAATACATTAGAGAACATCAGCCTGAACACTGGAGTACCACAGGGATGTGTCCTAAGCCCCCTGCTTTTCACCATACTAATCCATGACTGTACTGCCAAGCACAGCTCAAACCATATCATCAAATTTGCAGATGATTCAACAGTTTTGGGCCTCATCAGGAATGATGATCAAAAAGGCTACAGAAAGGAGGTGAATCAGTTCATAAATTGGTGTTAAAACAATAATCTTGCACTAAATGTCAACATAATAAATGATTGTGGACTACAGGAAGAGCAACATAAAGTACTCTCCACTTGCAATCAATGAAGAAACAGCTGAGAAAGTAAAAAGCACAGCATTTCTGGGGTGCAAATTGCAGAAGACCTGCCGTGGTCAGCCAACACAAATGCCATCATTAAGAAGGCATATCAATGGCTTCACATCTTGTGAAGGTTGAGGAGAGCAAACCTACAATCAACAGCTCTCACAACCTCCTACTGGGGCACCATTGAAAGTGTACTGACAAATAGATTTACAGTGAGGTACGGAAGTTGATCTGCTTCTGAGCTCCAGTCCCTCCAGAGGGTAGTGAAACCAGTTGAGACGATTATCAGGAACTCCCTCCCATCCACACAAGACCCGCACATGTCCAGATATCTCAGTAGGGCAAGGAAAATAACCAGGGATTGCTCTCATCCTGCTTACAAGCTGTTCTCACATTTAACATCAGCACTTTTGATGCATACACTGCAAAACCAAGAGATTCAGAAACAGCTTCTTTCCACTAGCCATCAGGTTACTGAACTCTAGGAACAGTACCCCTGACACTGGACATTAAGGCAGTAATCCGACACTATTGAAAAGTCTAAATAGTGCAATATGTAACAAGGTCTTACCCATAACCAGAAAGCAAAGTCAGCATTAATCAAATTGAACTCTTACTGTGCAATATAATTGTCTGCCTTAAATCAATCACTTAAGTGCAATTTTGTCCAGTGAAAATAAGCAAATAACCTAGTAATAAATGGCAATCTGTTAAATCAGTGCAATAATGCAAGTTTTTATTAGTGTTGTGTTTGTTATCTGTGTCTATAGAATTTTGTGTGTATGTAGTCTATGTATTGCATGTGCACTGATTCCGAAGAAACGTAATTTTACTCAGTTCACACTTGTGTCAATCAAAATGACAATAAAGTTTACTTTGACTTTGATATAGAAAAAGGAAGACAGAAGACAATTAAAAATGGAGAAAAATAGTATTGAATAATAATGATAATAATACAAAAGAGATCTGAAACTAAAATGGAAAATATTATGAAAGATAGCATTTATAGTATAAAGGGGAAAAGTTGTCAATAATTATTAATGTTAGTTAGTGAAACTGTGGATGATATGAACAGAAAGGAAGAAACAAAAATCATGATAGGAGACTTTAATAAGGCATTTGACACAACTGGAATGGAATCTTATGGGTAATAAGGAAAGAATATAATATATGTGAAAAAGTTAGGAATTATGTGTGTCAGTATATAGTAATAATAAAATAAAAATATTTGTAAATGGCTGGTTAAGCCAACAGGTACATATGAAGAGCTATGTAAGACAGGGATGTCACCAAAACCCTGGATGAAGGCAAAGCAGTACATACCACTTATCTTGACTTAGCCAAGGCTTTTGACACAATCCCCCACTCAGGTATTATCGAGAAACTCTCTTAGCTGGGGATTAACCTGTATGTCACTAGATGAGTAGTCAAATGTCTCACTGGCAGAACCCATAGGTTCATAGATTCATAGGTAGGTACTAGGTTATTGGTTCTAGGGCCTATATAAGCCTAGCCAAATGATACCCTGGCTTTTGCCACCCAAGAAAATTATTTTCCTGTGCCCCTGTCAAGCAGAGCCACAGACGTGATCCCCAGGGTGAATTTCCTATCTCCCATCCAATCATCAAGATTTTTCTTGAAGAGTGCTAATGAAGAGCTTTGTTTGATATAGATAGGTAGTTTGTTCCAGAGTATGGGAAGTCTCTGGGACAGGAATCTATCCCTCCAGCATGTTCTGTTTATTGTGATGACAAGTTTAGGTCCCTAGAGCATGTAGCTCGGGGGGATTGGGATTTCTTTAAGTGGAGCATGTCCAACAGCTCTGGGTTTGACATAATTTTGTATGTTAGGCAGAGATTGCCTCTGAGTAGGCGATATGCGACAGAGTAAAGCTGGAGTTTTTTAAAGACGGTCTGCGTAGGGCATCTGTTTGAGGCTGGTATTCCTCTTTGTGATGTATTTCTGTGGCCTTTCCAGTTGTAGATGTCTTGTGAGGTACATACCAAAAGGGGCATTGCACTGTATAATGGGTCTAATGAGTGATGAGTAGAGGGGAACAATGACCTCTTTTTTCCTGGATGAGAAACCTTTTGTGATGAGGTGTGCCACGTAGAAGGATTTCCTGACTACTGTGGTGATGTGATTATCAAAGAAGAGACTACTGACATACTATTAAAGTTGGGGATTCCACCTCCACCAGAAGAACAGTTACCATTGGGGTACCACAGGGTTCTGTACTGGACCCTATACTATTTAGAATATATTTTTCAGATGTCCAGGCAAAAATATGTGGCCTGTGGCTTACCAAGTTTGCAGATGACTGTAAACTGGAAGCAATGATTGTGTCTCCTAAAAATATTACAGGAGGGCTTAACACAGACAAATGATTGGTGCCAAAGCCATGGTCTAAAACTAAAATGCTAAAAAAGTGCATCATTGTTCCATTTGGCAAACAGGTAGCCCCGGCAAATTACAATATAGGCAGCACTCCCCTAAGCCCAAACCCAGTGGTGCATGACTTGGGAACAGAAGTTGATAGCAGTCTAAACTTCGATCACTTTATGTCCATACTGGTCAGGAAAGCCTTTTGTATTGCACACCTCATCCCTTGTGCATATACCTTACCTAACACCTGCAGCACCTGGAGAGACCAAAGAGGTTCCTGACAAAGAGAATTCAGGCACTCTAAAACATGCCCTACATGGAAAACTTGAAAGCCCTCTCTCTGTACTGTATGCCCTACAAGCTGCTGAGAAGTGACCTGTGCCTGGCCTAAAATATAGTCTCTGACCCTGCCCTAATGGAAATGCTACATGTCCACAAATCAAATGGGACAAGATTCACTCACTCCAGAGATCTCAAACTAGCCTGTAACTTAAAGAAAACATGCTGGATAGGCAGACATGTCTCCCAGAGACTGCTGCTACTCTAGAATAAACTCCCAATTCATGTTAAGCAGAACTCCGCAATTACCCTATTTAAGTGCAACCTGGACAACTGGCTGGGAGACCATCAGTTCACCTCTGAGCTGGCACTTATGTCCCTCATGAAAAAGGGCAGCTGGTGCTGATCATAGATTTTCTCTGCAAACAAACCATCTAACAAAGGCCAATTAGGCAACCATCTAACAATGGTCAGTTAGGGAACATGGGCATTACATGGCTAGGCTTGTAAAGGCCTTAGGCCCATTAGTCTAATAACCTACTATGAACCTATGTCCAATGAGTTGTATACTCTTTGTATTAGTTATGAATGTGATAGTATGTGAAATAAATTACAAAATGAAGGCGGTAGGATATTTAACACCTGAAGGTTTAAGAATTCCAGTTCTGTTAACATATACAGATGACATTATAATAATTGCAAAAAAAAAAAAACATGAAACCAAAATGTGGATAAAATAAGCAATAATTTGCACAAATGAATGTCCAGACAGGGCTGGCTTTAAATAAAGAGAAAAGGAAAGGTTTAGGTGAGATAGTAAAGATCAGTGGAATATATTTTACAATGAATTAAATCTTTGTGTTAGGTATACAATTTGGGAATAAATATTTAAGTAGGATTCAATGGGAAAAAACAATAGAAGAAATAAAACAAACCTATCTTTTCTGGAGAACATTTAAATTATCATTCAGAAAAAAAGTATTTTTTGATACATTCAGTACTGATGGGAAAAATAACATGCTTAGCAAGTGTATTTATGCTACTAACAGTATTTGAAAAGGAATTATTGCAGATATTTTTTTCAGTTATATGGGGGTTCCTGATTAAACCCAGTAAAATGAGGAGTTTTTTATGTAAATAAAGAAGAAGGAGGCTTAGCATCAATTAACCCAGTGGTATATGCTGCTTTACAAAATCTGCACAAGTATCAAAGTGGATAAAAGAAAAAGATGAGCGATTAATAGTAAACTTGTATAAATACAAGTATGACAAATTTTGGGGTATGGTAAAAAAGTAAAAGAGAAAATGAGACTATAAATGAAGAAATAAAATATTACCAAGTAAAAATATTTTTGTGGAAAATAAAAACTGATGATATATTAGGATAGAAAAGTATGGTGTATAATGATAAAACATTACTATGTAAAATGGGAACATCTAATAGATGAAAAAAAAAATTAAAGCTGTAAAAAGAAGAAGCAAATGGCATAATCAGAAAATATAATGTCAAGATTTTTTGTGGAGACTGGTAATAGATAAATTGCCAGTAACCGGAAAGATGCCATATAAGAAGAAAAGTGACAGAATATGTTTGCATTGTCAAGAAGAAGAAGCTACGGAACATGTGTTTTTGAAATGTAAAAGAGTAAAAAGTTACATGGAAAATTAAAAGAAGATTTTTTTGAAGATATAAAAGAAGTGGATAAAATAAACATGGGTATGATTAAATATGGATATTATACAAACAGAAGTAACAAGGGAGGTATTTTGTCTGTTTTAGCACAGCCTGAACTTTAGTTGTTGTGGGTGACTGGATTTTCCATTGTCAGAAGAAGCGAAAATTCCCAGCTGTTGTGCGTAGCGTCCTTGTACCTTCATGTCTTCCCCCTGCCTCAAAGTACTGCCCGGGTGATTTCACTTCAGTCTAACTTCTGGATGATGTTTGTGATTTGCACTGAGGTATGTAGAGAATCACCCCCCACTTTTGAAAAAAAAAAATGCCAACAGAAGGTTTTAGTTTTCGGCGTGACTTTCCAAAGTTGTAAACATTGATGGTATGTCGGCTAAGGTGCCCAAACACAGTGGTTTAAATAGTAAAGTGTCTTCTCACAGTTTCTGTATTCATTGACACCAGACATTGCTGTTCCCTTTGTTTTATGTTTCTGTTCAGAAACCTCACAGCTTTCCTTGAATCTTTTTAAAGCCACGTTTCAGGTTTTGAGTTATTTGTAGACTTGACATTGTTTTTGTTTACACATTAGGTATGGTGTTGGAACTTTTACCAAGAGTGGTGGTAAGACTGCAGTTATGTGTATATGCTGTGGTGCCAGATGTTCTTATTGGTGCAGTAAGTTAACTTGCAACCAACTAGTTGTGCATTATAACATCTGTAGTCTGAGTGGTCATCAAAGTGGTTAATGGCACTTTAGTAGATGCATTTGATTTCTACTTTTCTGTTCAGATGTCTTCTTTTGGAATGAAGAGGCTGGTGTATATGCAATATACACACAAGAGGAACAGCACCGGATAATAGCGCTCTCTGCTTAAGGCAGTGGAGCCTCAGAGTGAATTTAGTGGACCAGAAAATCTGAAGTCGCTAAGAATGGGATATGTGACATCAGTATACACGGCATATTCACTCTGGCATGTTATGCCCCACTGTTGGCGAAGTACCTGTCAACTTTTTATTTTGTCTCCAAGTTCCTTTCTGTAAATGGTCTCTGCTCATTAGGGACAGTCCATTAAACAAGTGTATGATTGTGTGTGTCTGTGTCTCACAGACACACAACGGTCCTCAAGTTTGCCTCAATGTTGTGCTGTTCATTTGTAACTGTTATGACTTTTCTATACGATATTAAGTGTTAGTGAATTGCACCAGAGCTTACAGTTAGACTCCTTTAGTTTTAACAGTGTTTGTTAATAGTGCAATTCCTGTGTTTTCCCCCTTTTTGGCTCTTTATGTCTGGGGTGCTTATTTGATTATTTCCCTGAACCTTCTGACACCTTTGCTAGCCCCTTGAACTTGTCAGCCAGCTTAATACATGTTACTACATGTTTTTGTTAAACTCCCACAATTGATGGTATCCTGCAGAAGTATGATATTGTCTCTGTACAGCGAACACTTGAAATGATAGGCAGAGTTATTGCTGTTACAGTAGTGATAACATTTATGTTATCATTTTCAAGTCTGTTATTGTAGATGAGATGTTCTGTGTCATATAAGTATTACTTGTTGACTGGTTTGGGGTGATGGACAACTAAATGCATCTGGTTCTATTGCTTACACTTTACCCTTTTGTTCACTGTCAATATTATAAGTGCAATTAAAATTTAAATTTAATCAGAAAATATAAAAGTTACTTCAGTAAAGATTGTGTATATGTGTCTGTGCCTCTGTGGTGTTTATATCAAGTTTTCAGTTTATTGTAGAATACTGCCTGTTACAAAACATCTGTTGCAAAGGACAAAAAAAGCACAGCTATTTGTCATCATATCTAAAGGAAGGAAGGTTCCCAGTCTGTTTTATTGTTACTATCTTTAAGTTACAGCATGTTGTTATATGGAGAGCTGTGGTGCTTGTTTGTGTATATATAAGACAATAAAGACACTAGTTTGAGTATAGTTTGCTTACAGTAAAATAACTCATGAGAGCACATTTTCCTCAGCTTAAATAAAGTTTATTTTCAACTTTCATAGGAAATAAGGACACTTTTTTTTGGAGTTCATTGGTAAAGCTTCTCAATGTACAATGATCTTGCAGTTCATAGACTTGGCGTTGCATCTTTGCCTTGAAATCACCATCTAAATGTGGCAAATCACTGTCGCTTCAAGTCTGACATTTAACAGTGGCTTCCAGGTGAATCACATTTGGCTGGGCTATCATGGGATTTCAGTACCGTAACATACTGAGTGTACATGTTGCCACAAGTTCTTACATTATGGTATGTATATACATCATTTTTGTTTGTGAAACAGCTAGTATGTTACAATACACGTTTTTTTCCCCCCTAATATTAAACTACTCGATTCATATGAAAGGGAGTGAGAGATGTACATGTTATAAAATGTCTTCTAAATGTCCTAAGTAAAGCTACTGTTCACAGCTACAGTTGATTTTTTTTAATAGAAAAAAAATTACGCATCTAGAAATTGTCATTTTATGCCTTGCTGTCTTACTGTTACCCACCTACCACTTGACATTTAAAAAAAAAATCTACGTTTATTTTTACTTGGAATTTCTGACTGGGCATAACCTGTTATAAGCAGAGGCCAGTATGATAGATCTCCATATGAAATAAAAAAATAATATTTTAAGTGGATTAAAACATAGTTGTGTCTGTAACTTGGTTCAGCAGTACAAAATGCATTATTCTTAACGTTCTTTACAGGTTAAAAGAACATGGTGCAGATACTGACAGCATTAAGTCGTACAGACCTCTAGATTTCTAGAGTTTTTACACCAATTTAGATTCGGCAGAACAGGATGTAGTCGCTGTGAAGTTCCAGTCATTGTGATGGAATTTTGTTACCCATGTTACTGATTAACTCCCCTTTAGAGTTTGACTGATGCTTTCGATCCAGAGTAGACAGTAAATGTCCTAATAAATGAATACTTGGTACTGATCTGGTAAATGCTATGGGGAGATCATTCCTAAGTTTGGAAATGACCAAGTGAAATGTGTCAGCAAAGGTGTTGGGTAGAGAAGTTAAGGTAAAATGAGCATAAGCAGATGTGTAACGTTTGGATGATAGATGATTGATTGGTTAAAGCATATTTAAATGTTGGACTGTTTTCAGCCACTGGTTTGTGAGCTGTAGTTAATCTGACAATGCAGTCTCACAGCTACCCATTTGGGAGAAGGCATAAAGATGTGGTTTAGTAAGACTTGCAGCTTGTAGTAGGTCAAGTAGTATGTAAGTTTTGGATATGAAAACTGGCATGGGTGTCTTCACATTTTTAACACTCATAGCAGACCAAGGTTTTTGGTTTAATCTTGTGATGTTTTTGACGTTAAGATCACATTTTAAGTTTTTATTCAAAGCTCCTTGTTTGACTGAGATTACTAAACCACTGCATTGTGATCAAATAACAGACTTTGGAAGCTTTTTATAGCAAATATTTGAACATTTGGTTGAGCAGCTCATAGCTAACATTTTTGCTATCTTCAGACAACTCCTGAACAATGTAGCTATTCTTATTTAGTGTGCAAAGCCTGTCTGAAGATTTTTCCAAGAGGACACTGTTGCAAAGAAAAAGGATGTAGAGTAGTCTGCATCTTGAGTAAGATGGGTATGTTTAAACTCTGATGTGGTGCGTTTATAAACTGATAAACATGCTAAAAAAGGTATGTACACTGAAGACATTGAGAAGAGTGACTATTCCTCTCCAGACTCTATGCCTTCAATATGAGTATGCAACATACAGGAAAATAATAAAACATTCTTAACGTGCATTCAGTTAAAAAGAAAATCTATAAGATACGTTAAGCACGCATGAGAGTAAATATATTGAATACGCAAACTGAAATGCTTAATGTGGGTGGCGATTTCCCTTCATCTCTCTAGAAATTCTCTTTGATCACACAGTATAAGGGAAATAAAATACTTTGTAGATTTATATTCTGTTAAATTATAAAAATGTCTGTCAAAACAGAAACGGCAAAAAAAAAAAGTTTTAAAAATGGACACGTCTGATCCTGAGGTGCATCTAGGGACAATTTTAGCTTTTCATCAGGAACAAATGAGCTTGCTGTAATATACTTTCAGAAAATAAAAAACTCAAATTAGTACACTGGCTGAAAATAGATCACATGATTGGCTCATTATACTAACTGAATAATCCATAATCCAAATGTTACAGAGCCTTCTACTGTACTCATTCTGCTTATTGTCATCTTACCTTTGCTTCTCTATCCTGAAGGATATGTTGTTTATAAAAAAAATGTATAACAATTCAGACAAACCACAAGTTTGGCAGTAACTGCAGAAGACTGCTCTGAGGTCTCTCGAGCTGCAGCATCTTGAGAGACCTCAGAGGTTTCTCACTTAGAAAATGCAGGGACTCCAAGCCATGACCTACATGGACAGGCTGAAAGCCCTGTCACATTACTCTGTATCTTGTAGACTGCTGAGAGGTGACTTGTGCCTGGTCTTATAGGGCAGCCTCCAACCCTGCCCTAATGGAAATGCACATCCGCACGTCAAATGGCACAAGAGTCACTCCCTCTGTGGATCTCAACCTACCTTGTGACATTAACAGGACATGCAGGAGAGACGGGTATGTTTCAGAGAGACTGCCGCTTCTCTGGAATAAACTTCCTATTCATGTAAAACAGAGCAACTCACTGACCCTATTCATACTCAACCTAGATAACTGGATGGGAGATGGGAAATTCACCCCCTGGGATGGTACCCATATCTCTTATGGCCTGAGGTAGCCGGTGTTGATCTCAGACCAGCTCTGTTCATAAGTTTGTTCTGTAAACTACCCAGAAAGAGCAAATGGAGATACTTGGGATGAACATGGCTAGGCTTGTAAAGGCTCTAGGGCCACTAGCCTAGTAACCTGATGAAGCATACTGGATAGTATGTGAAAGCGCTTGTTATTTCATTAATAAAGGATTTTTATTTGAAGACATCGTGGTGTTTTTCGTTTTGGTGTTCCTGGGATTAGCCTAGTAACCTCCTATGAACCTATGAATAGATAAAAAGTCATTTATGTTATATGGGTTATGCAAAATGAAAGAATAAATGAAATCATGTTTAATGATAAATGGATTTTAGCAACAATAAAATCAGATGGTGTTTTTGGAAAAAGAAGTGGGGGTGTAACAGGGATGAAAATTTAGTATGATTGTGTAAATAGATTTGTGTGTTGTGTATGTATCTACTTTCAAATATTGAAAGACCAGAATCCCGAAAATTATTTTTGTGAGACGAAAATAATGAAAGTTAAAATCCTGGACCACAAACATTTTCCCAGGGCAAGTAAATACTTGCCATAAACTACACAGTACACACTGAACCATCTGAAATCCATCTAGAAGGGGGACTATGCCCCCCACACCACACTAACTATATATAACAACTCCGGAATCACACTACAGTGGGGAAAAGCACATATTTCCCCACAATGGGAAGGTGTTTACTTGCCCTGAGAAAAAATCCGTAGTTTGGGATTTTAACTTTCGTTATTTTTGTCTCGGGAAAATAACCCTTGGGATTCTGGTCTTTCAGTATTTGAAAGTAGATCCATACACAACACACAAATCTATTTACACAATCATACTAAATTTTCATCCCTGTATTTGAAAGGCAATTCTTTTATTCATGCATGCTAGTAAATATTTGTAAATATGTAAGCATTTTGTAAATAAGAGTTATTTTTGTATATAAATAATGACCACTACTCTTTCTGATAGGTGCTGTGGGATCTTTTACATCCACCTGAGCTACAACCAGCTCAGGCAGATAGGGTCTTGGTTTAACATCTCATCTGCAGGTCATGCATCAAATTAAATGGGCATTCATCTTGGACTGTTAAACTATAGAGGTAAGACATAGCAAGCTGTAAGTTTATCAACTTCATAATTATTTATGTTAAGAAGGCTGAGATCCAAACTGCCAATGCCTTTTCAGTTTTCTATCATAATGTTGAAGCCCACAGTCTTGAAACCCATAATCCTGAGACCATAATATTAAAAGACCAACATGCTGAAGACAACAATGTTTAAAAATCTTGAATACTGAATCCCCCCTACCAGTGTGAACATAGAAATGAGTGCTAACATGGATCCAGCAGGGGGGCAATTCCAAGAGTTTGATATTGTGGTCTTCATCATTGTGTTCTTTCTTATTATGGGGCCAGATTTATGAAGGCTTGCACGGAGTCTAAGAGTAGTGCAAGACGGCAGACAGATAATATGTCTGCTGAGCGATCCAGCAATAGCTGGCAGGAGCGTGCATGAGAGCTTCTAAAGCTACTCTTGCACGGACAGTGTTATTGGTATGCAAATTACCTCATTTGCTGCTGAAAGCTATGAAAATGAGGTAAATTTGCAATCCAGGAAACACTAACCTGTCCATGTAAGAGTAGTGTTATTTGCAGAAATGTACTCCGTTGGTAACGGAGTGCCGTTCTGCAAATAGCTAAACGGAGCTATGACAGCTCCAAATAAAGGATGCATCTAGTTGAGGAAGCATGCCAATGGCCAAATATAAGGCCATTGGCATTTGCAAATGTTGTAAATCCTTAAAATCCATTTTTTCCCCGATTGCCGATGTTTAAGCGTAGCGCCACGCAAACGTGCGGCGCTTTAAATAAAATGAAAAAAATTGAAAAATAGCCAAAAATGGGCATTTTCACTAAAAAGCTTGTTCTGCCATGCAGGTGAATGGCAGGCTGAAAACAACATGGCCACTGAGTAGTGGTTGCTAAGGGGGGGAAGCTCAGTGTGAGAGATGTAACCAAGCATTAGTAGGCAATCCTATGCAAATGAGGATAAGGATAGTGAATCCCAATTTTCCCCAGCATGTGAGCCATGTCCCTACAGTGTAAATGTAGGAGTAGGGGAGTAGTAGAGTAGAAGATAGGTGACATCATGAGGGGGTATGTCTGAAAGACTGTAAGCTTATTGGAACACAGTGGCTTGTGTTTGCCCTGAGTTGCTCAGGATTGCAAGAGGCGTGTCTACAGTTGTTCTAGCTGAAAACAAGAAACCAAAGGCATATGCCATGGATATATCTGAAATTTCTTGCAAATGGGCACACAGCGTGTGCGCGCGTGTGTGTGCACCCATGTGCGCGTGTTTGCGGTTGTTTGCTTGGCGCTGCCCTGGGCAGAAACAGAAAAAGAAAAGGAAGGAAAAGAAGTAATAGGAAGTTAACCAAGGAGAACTAGCAGAGCTGCCAGGTGAAATATATCAGAATCAGCCAATTACACAGACAGTAGACTAGCCCAGCCCAACCCAACACTTTAAACTCTGCAAACAGCAGTCTACCCTGTTTTTCCCAAGAACTCTGCAACACTGTAGTATACAAAGAGTGAAAACTTAAAAAGCTTAAGTCAGACAAAATGTTAGGGGCTGCTATTGCTATCATAAACCAACATGTGCAAGATGCTGAGGGTGGTGATGTTGTGAATGCTGCTGAGCAACCCACAGTGAGGAGATGGAGAAGAGTGTACAGCCCCAGGGTAACCTACCAGGGGCTACATGAGCTGGAGATAGTGGAGCACTATAGAGTGGACGGAGACCTCCTGAAGAAAATTGTTGAGCCTGTGCCAGCCACGCCTCACACACAGAACCAACAGAGGAGAACCCATCCCAGTGGATACCAAGGTATGTATTGGCCTATGAATACTAGCTACAGGTACCTTCCAGAGACCAACTGGTGATATGATGGGGGTTTCACAGGCATCAGCATCCAGGGTACTGCACCAGTTCCTGAATGCCATGTCAGCACATGTCGGTGAGCATGTATATTTCCTCAATTCCCATGAGGCATTGGCCAGCAATATGCGTCTTTTCCACCAAATAGCAGAAAACCCTGAGGTAGTGGGTGCAATAGACTGCATACACATACACATCAAAGCACCACCCAGTGAGCGGGCTAGGGTCTACATCAACTGCAAGGGCTTCCCCTCCATCAACTGCCAGGTCATATGCGATGCCCGGGGCATAATAATGAATGTGTGTGCTGGCTGCCCTGGAAGCTATCACGATTCCTACATCTGGCATCTGACACAGCTGTACCAGAGATTTGCCAATGGGAACATCCCTGACGGTCACCTAGTGGGGGATGCTGGATATGCACTGGAGCCGTGGTTGATGACATCCATCAGAAATGCACACACACCCGAACAAGAACTCCATAATGAGGCACACGCACAAACAAGAAACATTATTGAGCGTGTGTTTGGGATGCTCAAGTCACGGTTCCAGTGCCTGGACACATCTGGTGGAGCCTTGCAGTACTCACCAACTACATGTACCCAAATTGTCATGGTATGTGCCATGCTACACAATATGATCCTGTGAAAACAGCTGCAGCAGGAACAGCATGGGGTAGGGCCAAACAGCCCCCCACCATTGCCAAGGCCTGCACAGGCACAGCGTGACTCGGGGGAGGAACAACCTGAGCCTGCCCCAGTAGGCAGAAGGAGGCATGCCCAGTATGCCTTGGCCTTGGCAAAGAGGCATTGCATAGCACATACACTGACTCAGTAGGAACCCTGTAAATGACACCTCTCTCTGACTCGCACATACAATAAAAGGGATGCCTAACTTGACACTTCCTGTTTTCAAACATGTATAGGGAGTGTACTATTTGCATCCGACATAGGCAGCCCTGCAGCACCACCTGAGGCATGCTTGCCCTATTTTAAGCAATATAAAGCACTCTTAAGCACATTTTACCACTATTTAGCATATTTAAACACAATTGCGTAGAGCTGCACACCGCACTGACTAGCACAATGTCGGGCAATGTTGAGCAATGTTGGGCAATGTTGGGCAAAGTCGGGCAAGGTTGGGCAAAGTTGAGCAAAGTCAGGTAAACATGCTCACACCTGCTTTACTGTTTCTTAAGCAGGCTCGAACTCAGGATACTGTGCACTATAGTCACAGTACTGAACCACTAAGCCATGACAGCATTTCACTGGCACACACACAGCATGACAATTGTAGACTAACACAAACACAAACAAATGCTGTATCATGCCCTCTGAAGAGGCATATGAGTAACTTCCCCCCAGGCCTATGCAGACAGATAACAGCAGGCCAGGCAGTGTGATGTGGGTTGGGTAGGCTATGAAGTCACAAACTAATATACGTGAAATTGGAAGCTAAGATCTGTAGTACAGTAGTATGCCTCAAGCCAGTATAATAGGCAGCAGTACAGACTGAAATGGAGTAACTGACATAGCAGTGCAGGCCTAGCAAATGTGTATAAGTGTCAGGTGAACCCCTCATCCTATGTACACCCACAGTAAAAATCAGGTGTGTGTCCCGGGTAGAAATGTACAACTAATAGCTGTCCCCCCTGTATGTAAAAATGTTGATAAGTTTATGCAAAGTGAGTCATGGAAGCCCTGCAGGCACAGTGTGCTTCCTGTCGATGTACAACACAAAGGTGAACCCTGAAGTAAAAACCAACTTGAATTTTCACATACATATAGTATATATGTCCATACTGGGCATGCTTACACACTAACAAATTTAGCAAATTTCAGTCAGCAACATACTGAAAGGTCATACTGGGCGTGCTCACACACTTAGGCCATGTCTGAGTACAGCAGTGGGCTACACATATCTGGCAGTTGCAGTTCTTACCCCAGAAACTTGTAACTATTCACCAATCCTGCCTTGGGCACACAGTTATATGAAAACAGACCCATATAATATATTGGACTCCTGTCATAATCAAACTATGTACTACAAGTACTTAAGTTGTTCAAAGAAAGTGAAAATTCAAAGAAGATCAATAAATCTCCGATCAGTATCATCAATAAACAATGAGCACTCCTAACATTATCCAATCCATGTTCTGGCAAAATATTGTCAAAGAGTCCATAGAGAACCATGAAGCTTTCTTTCGCTATGTCATAAATATCAATGTAAACTCATATATGTTCTGAGTCAGTGCAAACTGTAAATGAATACATGTACATGACTGACATTGTCAGACAGGTTCATACATATTTACCCCCCTCTCACTGACAAAAGGGCCCATTATCATACCTGGAGATTGTGAAAACTCAGAAATCACATATACAATGGTTAAACAGCTCTTTACAAACCTAAAAACATGGCATCTATGGGATGACATGGTTTCCCTAGCTGTGTCATATGTGAACTCCAAAACAAACAGATGCTGTACCTGAACAGTCTGTTGAGACTCACCCTCTGTACAGGATATGGAACTGTTGAATGGGTTACAGCAACGTTTGGCACACTCCACAAGTGTTGGTGCATAACAGACCATGGGAACTATTGTTTTATAAGCCTACTAAGTCTGATCTGCAAGGCCATGGAGTCCATCATGATGGAACTCATAAAAAGAGCTATTGGGAGCCTAAAAACACCCAACCCTACCCATTTTGGTTTGGTCAGGGGCAGATCATGGTTCCCAAACCTGCTAGACTGTTTTCTAGGCAGTCTCCCAGGACATACATCAATGAAATGAGCTACACACGTCTCACATAGACCTTGAAAAGCCCTTTTCCAACATCCCAGACACATGTTATATCCACAAAATCAACAACCTGTGCATAAATATGTATGTCATCTGATGGATTGCCAACTGGGGCACAGATAGATCCCACAAGGTAAGAATTGTGGTCTCCTGTTCAAGCTGGTAACAACTGCTGTCCCCCATGGCTCAGTGCTGGGACCCCTCCTGTCTGGTGTATACTTTTCAGAAATACAGTCAAACACATGAGGGCTATGTTTAGCAAAGTTTGTGGATGGCTGCAAAAAAAGTTGTCATAATCGATGTTTGGGACAACAGAGACATCCTTAAAAAGGGTCTGAGTCAGACAGATGTGGTGTCAAAATTATGGCCTTGAGCTACAGTCATACAAATACCACATAGATGCCAGCACCCTAAATATGGAGGTGATAATGAGGGATCTATGGACACATATGGATAGTCATCTCTACTTCCAGAAACACATTCACAAAGTGGTTAGAAAATCATGCTATGTGTTCCCACAAACTGCCAAGGTCTTTGCATGTAGGTCAAAGGAGGTTCTCTCTACTCATCAGTCATCAGACCTGTCAGAGAGTACCATAACACACTTGCGATGAATCTGACTAGGCACCTTCAGCAGCTGGAAAGACCACTGAAGTACCTCAGCAAGAGGATTACTGGCCTCAAACAGTTGCCCCATGCAACAAGACTGAATTTAACTCAATTTATACTCTGTTGAATACTGTCTACTCAGGAGATCTCTGCCCAACAGACAGGTCCATGTCCAATACATAACTGATGTACATGCGCTATCTGAAGTAAACCCAAGCTCACTGTACCCCATGCTCTAGGGATATCATCATCACAACATTAAATAGAACATGTTGGAGGGATACATTACTAACTCACAGACTTCCCTTGCTTTGGAACAGGCTCCCAACCGACATTAAGCCGAGACCCTCACTGACACTCTTCCAGAGGAGCCTTGATGAGTCTATGTGAAACTGAACTGTCACACCATGGATCACTTCATCAGCTCTACTACACAGAGACCTAGGGAACTAACTCCATGGGTGGTGATAGCTGCACACTCAGGCCATACTAATATATGCCTTCAGTCAGATAGCCTATTACCTACCTACCTATGTACCTATATATATATATATATATATATATATATATATATATATATATATATAGGGGAAACACAGTATAATAAGCCAAAGATGGATGGGCAGAGATGTGTGTAAGAGGGTGACCATGACAGGGAGCCATCCAGGACTGTCCCACCCAGCACACATCCCAATGGCATGAAAGACATGAGGTGCACATCTCTCCCACTGTACATAACAGCCACCAGTATCTGTAAGCATTACAGTGTATGTGGTCCATGTGCTTGCTGTACAACATGACTGTACAATGAAGTACACATCTACTATCTGTAGACATGTACCTGTCACATAGGTTCATAGGTATGCAGTAGACTATCTCCACAAAGGCATATATCAGCCTACGGAAGTTGTGCAGCTTTCACCACACCATTGGGTAGTCTCCCAAGGCCTAGTTATAATAGTTAGTACCCTAAGCCCCTTTCTAGTGGGGCTGCTGATGTGATGCCTGGCATGAATTGTCTGTTTCCCATCCACTCATTAAGGTTCCAATTGAAGAGTGTCAGCGAGAGGTTCTGTCTGATGTACATTGGGACTCTGTTCCACAGTAAGGCAAGTGTCTGGGATGGTACTCTATCCCACCAGCATGTTGTATTCATCGTTGTGATGAGGTTCATATCCCTGGAATGAGTAGGGCGACTCAATGTTGCTATCTGTAGATGGAGCATGTTCAACAGTTATGTGCTGGACATGGCTCTGTTTGTTAGGCAGAGTCTGCCTCTGAGTAGGCGGTATGCAACGAAGAACAGATTTAGTTTTACCAGTTGTGTTGCATAACACAACTGTTTGAGGCCAGTAATCCTCTTGGTGAGGTACCTATTTGGTCTCTACAGCTGCTGGATTGCTAAGTGGAGTACATCCAAAATGGTGCACTGTACTCAATGATGGGTCTGATGACGTAAGAGTAGAGTGCCAACACTACCTCTTTGGATCCTGATGCAAACCCTTTGTTGATTAGGTGGGCCACATAGAATCTCCCAATCACTCTGGCAACATGGTTGTCAAAGGAAAGATGACTATCTACTTGTGTCCCCAGATCCCTTATCACCTTGTCATTTTTAAGGGGGTAACACCTATGTGGTAGTTTGTGGGTATTTTGTTTTCAACAAAGAGGATCACTATGCATTCCTCCACAGTGAGCTTGAGGCCATGATTCTGACACCACACATCTGTTGCATAGAGTCCCTTCTGGAGAATATGTCTGTCATCTGGGGAATCTGTTATGGCAAACACTTTACAGTTCCCATCAAACTTAGTCAACCACAACCCTCCTGTGTTGGCATGTACATTTGAGAAGTCTATATCAAACAAGAGGGACCCCAGGACTGAACCCTGGGGGACACCAGTCATTACTGGTGTAGAGTCTGACATGTAGCCAGCAACTCTTAATGTGTGGGATCTATCTGTGAGCCAGTTTGCAATCCATCTTGTGATGTATGGATTCATGGCCAGGTTGGTGAGTTCATCTATGATACCTGACTGGGGAATGGTGTCAAAGGTCTTAGCAAGTTATAGGTAGGCTATGTTGAGCTTATTTCAATCATCTGTAGCCTGGGTAACTGTCAAAGAAATCCTCCCAGTTCAGAAGACATGGTCTGCATTTGACGAAGCCAAACTGCGTGTGCTCAACTGTGTGAAGGTTCCCAATCTCTGTATTGTTGACTTCCATTGTGATTGGCTCCATTGCCTTGCAGAACACACTCATCAGGCTCATAGAGCATGAATGCCAAGGGGTTTTTGTGGCCCCACCCCTGTGGAGTGTGAAGAACGTTGCTGTGCAACATTCTATGGGTACATATCCTGTAGAGAGCATGTAGAGAGAGGTGTAGGTATCCTTGATGAATATGGATACATCCTCACCCTATGTGCTATGATTCAGGTTCTGATGCTGGAAGATATGGAATAAGTAGTATCCTGGTAGTGCTGGTGTGCTGTCTGGAGCCTTGAACTAGGTTTCTGTTACTGCACAGATATCAATATTCTCCATACTGAGATGTGCCTCGAGTGTGTGAGACTTCTGGCAATGAGTAGCATTTAGCTCACTTTGTGGTTATTTACATTGGTTATGGGGTTTGGTTTGTCCTGCGTGACCGGTATTCCACACCTGAAGTCAGTGCCTCATCGGTCCCATCTGACCATAAGCTAATTACCCTACATATCCACATTCTGGACCCACACCCCCATTAAGGAAACCGTGTTAAAAATGTCTCCAAAGCCAACTTCATGCTTCTTAAGACAGAAGTCATGAACTGCAGGACACCCATGCAGATGGACAATACAGTTACAACTACTGAATCCTTCCCAATTGCACTTTATAAGCACTTACATGACTGCATGCATCATGCTATCCTAAACAGAACCAAGATGTTATCTCCAAGAAAAGGAAGCCAATCTGGTGTTCCCCTGCCATAAACAAACTGCACAACAGAAGGAAGAAAATGTTGCAAAAGAGGGTAAAATCCCATGAGTGGAGGAGCTCCATGGTCAACATCAGTAAGAAGCTGTGATCCCTGATAAAATCCTCCAAAGCTAGTTATGAAAACAAAATTGACACTGATTCTAAAGACAACCACAAAGCATTCTATAGCTATGTCAAGAATCTCAATGGCAACACTCAGATCTGCTCTGTGTTACAGCACAATGGCACTAAATATACAGACCCAACTGATATTGCCAACACCCTGGCAGATAGGATCAGTGCTAACTTTACCCCCCTCTCACCCATGAAAGAGCACATCTCTATAACGGAAGACTGCAAAGTTGCTGTCATCACAGCTGCACAGGTAAAAAACACTCTCCAAAGCCAGGAACACAGCATCCATGGGACCAGATAACTTCTCAGGCTGTGTTCTACACAAACTACAGAAAGAAAAGGCACCACACCGACGTACCATGTTCAGTCATAGCCTCACCTCAGCCTTTGTGCCTGCTTTATTGGCACACAGCGATGGTTATCCCACTACACAAGGGTGGAGACACCATGGAGCCTAGGAACTAGCGCCCCATTAGCCTGATGAGCCTGTTCTGCAAGGCCATGGAATATATCATCATATAACTTATAAAAAAAGACATTGGTAATCTCCAAACTCTGGACCACAACCATGTTGGGTTTGTAAAATGCAGATCATGTCTCCTAAACCTGATAGACATCAATGAAGCAGTCACCGGAACTGTAGACAAGGGTAAGGTGATTCACACAGCCTATGTAGATCTTGCCACAGCTTTCAACACCATCCCCCACTCTGGAAGTATAGATAAACCCACTAAACTAGGTATAAATTGCTATGTCACAAGATGGGTTGCCAACTGGCTCACTGACAGAACACACACTGTGAAAGTAGCAGGCTCCAAGTACGACTTTGGACCAGTGACAAGTGCAGTACCACAGGGTTCAGTACTGGGTCCTGTCCTGTTTGGTATCTACTTCCCTGAAATAAACTTTAACATGGAAGGTCTGTGGCTAATGAAGTTTCCAGATGACTGCAAACTAGGAGCCATAATTGAAACTACTAAAGATGTGGACATCCTACAAAGGGCCTCACTGAGACAGATGCCTGGTGTCAAAGCCATGGCCTCAAGCTCAGTGCCAAAAAGTGCATTGTCATCCCCTTTGGTAAAAACTCTGTAGCCATTAACTACAACATAGGTGGTAGTATACTTAACACTGAAAGTGTGATAAGAGACCTTGGGTCACAGGTGGACAGTGGACACACCTGTGATAATCACATCCCCACAGTAGTCAGGAAATCCTTCTACATGGCACACCTCATCACAAAAGGTGTCTCATGCAGAATAGAAGAGGACATTGTTCCCCTCTACTCATCACTCACTAGATCCATAATAGAGTACAATGCCCCTTTTGCTATGTACCTCATAAGACATCTACAACAACTGGAAAGCCTGCAGAAATACCTCACAAAGAGCATTAATGGCCTGAAATACATGCCATACACAGACCGTCTCAAAATGCTCCAGCTGTACTTTCTCACATATCGCCTACTCAGAGGTGATCTCTGCCTAACATACAAAGCTATGTCAAACACAGAGCTGTTGGACATGCTCCATGTAAAACACTCACAATCCCTCTGATCTTTGGACCCAAAATCCAGAGTGAAATACAAAAGGAAGGGGTGTATCCATTTACCTTATGGATACCCACACCTTCAGGTTAGTGGCACAGCATGAGGCCTTGGAGACCATGCAAGTGCAACTAACATTGGGCAAAGCTGCTTATCAGATTGTAGCCTGCTACAGATCACCTACCTTGTCTCAGGAACCTCATTCAGTATTCCTGAGAACAGTGAAAAATATAAAGGTCCTACCAAACACCATTATATGAGGAGATTACAACTACCCAAACATTGAATGGGAAAATTACACGTGTACAACGTCCTTTGCCCAATGTTTCCTAGAGTTTAAAAACTCAAACACCCTGGAACAGCTGATCACCACGCCCACTAGAGGTGACAACATACTGGACCTGAACTTCACCAACATGGGGAACCAGTGTTCCACAGCAGAGATAAACCCCTCGGTGGTAATATCAGATCATAAAGTAATCACACTGGATATCCACATCCTGCCCTCCCCCCCCAGTCAAGGAAACCACTGTGAAGAAATTTTCAAAAGCAAACTGCACACTTCTCAAGACCAAAGTGGAAAGTTCCAAAGCCCCCTTGCTATAGGATAATGCTATACAATCTGCAGAATCATTTACAAGTGCATTCTATGAACATCTACAGGGATGCATGGATCGAGACATCCCAAATAAAACCAAGACGCACTCCTCCAAAAATAAGAAACCAATCTGGTGGTCATTGCCCATAAATAAGCTATACAACAGAAGGAGGAAACAAACACATGATAGAGCAAACTTCACAAAAGGAAAGGCATCACTGATCATTATTAGAAAGAAACAATGATCGGTCATAAAATAATCCAAGGCCAGTTTCTAAAGACAAATTGCCAAAGAATGTAAGAATAACTACCACAAAGCCTTCGTTAGCTATACCAAACATTTAGGTGGCAACTCTCAAATATGCTGTCAGCTACTGCAAGATGGCATAAAATACACTGAACCAACTGACATTGCCCACATCCTGGCAGACAAGTTCAGTGCAAACCCCTCATCACCCCCAAAAGGGCCTGTGTCAATCCCAGAAGAATGCAGAGCCCCAGACTTCATGGACATGCAGGTAAAAACAGCCCTCTCCAAAGCTAAGAACACAGCATCAATGGGACTGGATGGTGTCCCAGGCTGCGTCTTACACCAGCCCCAAAAGGAACTACACCCTCACCTACATTCACTGTCCAGACTCAAAGAATGGCATACAGCAACAGTCATCCAGCTCCACAAAGGTGGTGCCACAACAGAACCTGGAAACTATTGCCCTATAGGCCTACTCAGCCTGGTCTGCAAAGCTATGGAGCAAATTATCATGGAACCCATAAACAGAGACATTGGGAACCACCAGACACTGGACTCTACCCAACTTGGCTTTGTTATAGGCAGATCCTGCCTCCTAAACCTAGTTGACTTCTTTGAAACAGTTACCAAGGACACAGATGGAGGTGAAAGTAGTCCACACAGCCCACCTGGACCTCACTAAGGCCTTTGACACCATTCCCCACTCTGGCATCATGGACAAGCTTACCAGCTTGAACATTAACACCTATGTCACAGGATGGGTGGCCAACTGGCTCACAGATCAAACACACGTTCAGAATTGCGGGTGCCATTTCTGACTCTAAACCAGTCACAAATGGCATCCCACAGGTCTTGGTCCTGGGACCCCACCTGTTCAGTAGATACTGCTCAGAGGAACAGGCAAGCATGGGAGGAGTATGGCTGAACAAGTTTGCAGATGACTGCTAACTGTCGTCTATAATCGACTCTACGGCTGACACAGACATCCTCCAGAAGGGTCTTACAGAGACAGATACCTGGTGTCAAAACAATGCCCTCAAGCAGAATGCTAAAAAATGCATAGTCATCCCCTTTGGATAAAACAAAGTGCACACAAATTACCACATAAGTGGTAATCCAGTATGTACAGAGAATGTAATTATGGACCTGGGGACCCAGGTAGATAGTAAACTCTCCTTTGATGATCACATTGCCAAAGCGTTTAGAAATTCCTTCTATGTAGCCCACCTAATGTCACCTAATGTAACCCACTTTGTCTAGTCTGATGGTGTCACCATCCTACAAATATACCTGTGGAAAGGAGAGTTCCCAGTAATGTGTATAGTGTGTTGTGTAAATGTGTACTGCTGTAGTATCATAAAGTAGTTAGGTAGGGGTTTGAATCCTGCACTTGACAACTGTATGAGAGTGTGTGTGTGTGTGTGTGCCTCCTTGGAGAGGAGCGACCTTTTTGAAGACTACTGAAACACCTTAAAAGTGGTATACTCATCTTTGTCAAGTCTGATGATGTCACCATCCTACAAATATACCTGTAGAATGAAGAAATCCCAGTAATGTGTATAGCATGTCGTGTTAATGCATACTTCTCTAGTATCGTAAAGTAATGAGGTAGGGATTTGAATCCTGCACTTGCCAACTGTATAAGAGTGTGTATGTGTGTCTCCTTCGAGAGGAGAAACCATTTTGAAGACTACAGAAACACCTTAAAAGTGGTATAGTCATCTTTGTCAAGTCTGATGATGTCACCATCCTACCAATATACCTGTGGAATGGAGAACTCTTAGTAATGGGTATAGCACATCGTGTAAATGCGTACTCCTCTAGTATCCTAAAGTAGTTCGGTAGGGGTTTGAATCCTCCACTTGCCGTGTGTGTATCTCCTTGGAGAGGCGCAACCTTTTTGAAGACTACTGAAACACCTTAAAAGTGGTATACTCATCTTTGTCAAGTCTGATGATGTCACCATCCTACAACTATACCTGTGGAAAGGGCGAACTCCCAGTAATGTGCATAGCACATCGTGTTAATGTGTACTGCTTTAGTGTCATAAAGTAGGTAGGTAGGGGTTTGAATCCTGCACTTGGTGACTGTGTGCAAGTGCTCCATGTGTGTGACACTGTTGGTCAATGTAATGTGGGTTTTGCTTTTACTACTGTATGACATATCACAATGACAACAGTATGTGCATTACATGTCAGGTAGCTGTGTGGCAAATACATATACATACATGTGACCTCAATTATTTCATAGGTGGGAGCCCTGCTTTCTCCATGAAGGCATCTGTTATCTTTGCCAGAGTGTGCTGCCACTTTCCAGACCTTAGGTCACATCTGTATGCTTGTGACAAGCCTAGCCACTGCAGTGATCCCTGGCCTACATCATCCGTTTCACATACACACATTACGGTTTCTATTGAATAGTGTGAGTGAGGGTTTATGCCTGCGGTATATTTGAAACCTGTTCAAAAGCAGCAAAGTCTGTCAAAGATGGCTATTTATTATAGGTGTGCAACAACCTTTGTGGATATGCATGCATACCTCTTATTGCTTATGTGATCCATAGAGGGATTTCCAAAACCCTTTGGAAATGTGATTATCAAAGGAGAGATAACGTAACAAATGGCTCTATGTATACATCAGTACCTGTTCAACATTTTGGGGGCTACTACCTATGTGGTACTCTGGGGATACTATGTTTTGTAAAAGTGGATGACTATGCTTTATTTGGCTTATAGCTTCACAGCATAGGTTTGACACCAGGTATCTGTCGGTATGATACCCTTTTGGAGGATGCGTGTGTCATCTGAAGAATGCATTATAGCCCACAGTATGTATTGCCAAACGTGGCCAGACATATCCCTACTGTGTTTGCTTGTACCTAAGAAAGCTATATGCCAAACAGGAGTGGTCCCAGGACTGAGTGCAGGTGAATACCACTGGTTACTGGCATAGAATAGTACTTGAAGGCTGCAAATGTTACTGTGTGTCCTACATCTGTGTGCCAGTTGTCAAGACATCATCTAACAATTGTTTATGGTCAGGCTGTTGAGGTTATGTATACTACCAGAATGCAAACCAATGACAGATAGTAACAGTATCACCCACACCACAGTGTCAAACCGTGTCATACACACACGTGTACTCAAGTTCCAAAATGTGTGTAGTACAATGCATACTGGCCACCAACAGAAACTATGGAGTGTTAACTCTGTCTAATATAAGGCATGTCACCCTGCCCATGTTCACAAATGTACACCTGCAAATCTGTGCTGCACACATCCCACACTTACTGTCCACTCTCTAACACATGCTGACAAAACTACACACATCAGCCAAGTGGCACATGGGCAGACAATACACAATTGGAATAAACACTGGTGTAAACAATGCTACATTGATAATCATAGCTTTAATGCATCATGCCTGCTCAGCTACACCTTCAAGGATATCATTAAACTTTACTTCAGACAACATGCTAACATTGCTATTCTGTTATAAAGTCACCCTGTGCATCAGCACCATGTTAGCCTGTTCCTGCATCATTGTTACAGATGACAGGAGGTGGCACAGGTTTCATCATATGCACAGGGTGTGTTGTTGGTTTGCCAGAGGCCTACATTGAGCTTTACAATCGACATGTGTGTGTGAGTGTGTGTGTGAGGGAGATAAGTACTGTTATGGGCCAATGTGGATGTAATGTATGCGGGCATGTGTTTGCCCTAGGTGTCTGGTTTATGTGTGTGTGTCTGCATGCACACAGTTCCACCATGTGGCTGCCATATACGGGGATTTGTGGGACAGCTACAGACTGTACCTGGCAGGCTTTACAGATCACCATCTCTGGCCACGGATACGGGACCTGTGCCTGGCAGGGGTGTTACAGACAGTATCAGGTACTAATCCAGATTGGGTACTATCCTCAGAGGTTGACATATGTACACTGGATCCAGGTCCCTGCTGGGACTGGCCAGAGTCATGTGCATGTGGTCTTCTAGGATGGTCTATGGACAGCCCACCCCCAACATTGCTGGGGCTGGTACTGGCACTATGGGAGTGGCTATGACTTGATGGACGTCCATGACGACTGCCAGCTGATGATGTTGCTGGCATACATCCACGTCGATGTCTCAACTGTCCTGCACTGTCCTGACACATGGACATGACATTGTGGAGGATATCTAATGTCTCACCCCAATGTCTATCAATGACCTCAGTGTAATTATGGATAGCACCTGCTAGGTCACAGATACTGTCATTTAAAGAGGTGTTATGAGCCCTCTGTGCCCTTAGTCCCTGTCTGGTGTACCGCTCCATACATGCCTGTGCCTCCATGACAGCCTGGAACATGCGTGTGGTTGTAAGAGTTGTGTCACATCTGCCAGCGGCATGATGACCAGCAGGGCTCTGACGAGAACCCCTGGACATCTGCCTATGTGGTACCGTTCCAGACATCTGGCTATGGCTGCTGTGTCCTGATGCATGTGCCATAGATACCACACTGTCCTGGCCATTGCTGACTGTACACTGTCCCTCTGCTAAGGGCATTGGTGATGATGGATGTACAGGCAGTATGACTGTGTGCATTGATGGGGTGGAGACTTGTGTGCTGTCAATTGGTGGCCCAACAACAGACCCTGACAAACATGCCTGTGCTTCAACACACCTATTCTCATTATCACTATTTGTGTCAGTGGCATCAGGTTCCCTGCTGCACTGAACCAGCCCAACTTCAGCACCTGTGAGAGTAAAACAAGAAACACACTTTAAAACCTGTACATGATGTCAGAACAAATGAACACATGCACACATGCACACATGCACACATGCACACAAATACATTCCTCACTAAAGCAGACACACACACACACACACACACACACACACACACACACACACACACACACACACACACACACACACCACCAGCAATCTCAGAGCATACTCAATAGCAGTTGATAGTGGGGTACAGTATCACAAGCCAAACAGTCATATCACACATGTCAGCATGCAGGACATGTGTTGCTCAACAGCATGCAGTGCGAGTGTAGACAGTCCTTTTTACTAACAGTATACATGGCTTTGATGCATGTGTTTTGTTGTTCGGTGATTGGCCTCCCCCTGGAACGCAATGTATACATGGACACAACATTGCTGTGCAAGTATTAAGAACTCTTTAATGTACTGTGCACCATCACTCACAGGTATACATACCATGGCTGGATGTGTATCTGTGTGTCACATAGATATCCAATTCTGATTAGAGCCTCTGTGTCTTTAGCAAATAATTGTGGACACAGTTTTAGCTCATGCATGATGTGTATACACACAAGATCAGTGGTGCATGTATAACTGATGGAATACTATTGGTCCACATAGCCAATGCACAGTAGTTATGGTGAGTGTAGATCATATTGTGGACATGCCAGTATCATCCATGACATGGCATGCTAAAACACAACTGCATATTTAAACATCACACATACCCAATGTGTGTCATATGACCTAGCCACTCAATAGAATTGCAAGACATATATGTGTCAGTTGTGCAAATGGTGATTGGTATGCATATTGTTTATAGGTGTATATGTTTGCACACACACAACATTGAGGTGTATAGCAATGAAAGCTATGTTTAGTACTGTGGTTACAATAACTGGATGGGGTGTAGTACCATACGCCATCATCATGAAGCATCATGTGGTCACTCAAGACTACAAATGTGTCCCAAACCAGCACCTATCATGCTGTACCAGAACTGCAGACCAATAGTAGCGGGTGCTGGGAGCATCACGGAACCCCTAGGGAAATTTGTTGATTTAACCTTAAAAAAAACAATAGCATCATTTAAGCATATTTGCAAAGACTCATGGGAGTTTCTTAAAAATATTAAAAATGAGTTATTTTTGGAGACTGACTACATGGTTACTATCGATGTGGTTGAATTATTTCCCAGCATCTCTCATGATACTGGTCTGGACTGGTTTAGCCAAATTTTGACTAAATATTCAGGATTAAGTACAAACATCAATCACTTACTGGTAGAGTTTATGGAGATTATACTACATAACAATTTTATCTATTTTAATGAGGAAATCTTCAAACAAAGAAAAGGTGTGGCTATGGGCACACCTTGTGCCTCAGCATACGCGAATATTGTCCTGTTTTTTTGGGAAAACACATACATTTTTACAACAGCTTGGAAAAATAATATCATACATTATCAGAGATATTTAGATGATATTTGCATTCTCTGGAAGGGCAGTAATGAAGATCTCCATAAGTTTTTAGTATTTATCAATAATACTACATATTTTTTAAAATTTACATTTAATATAAGTGAGAGCAGCTTAAATTATTTAGATGTGATGCTTACTAAAAACATGGATTTATGTAAGTTTCAATCAGCAGTGTTTAGGAAAAGTACATTTTCCAATACATATCTGCATTTCAGCAGTGGACATCCCTTCTCACAAAAGAAAGGAATTGTGAAGGGACAATTTATTAGGGCATCTCGAATGTGCAGTACGGAAGCATTATTTGAAAAAGAAAGTATGTTATTATTCAACCTATTTTTTGAAAGAGGTTACCCTAAACATTTAATTGAAAAAATGTTAGTAGAGGTTAAATGTAAAAGAGCGGACATTTACCACCCACTTCTAGGATGTCCCACAGAGGACGCCCCTAATGGAAACTGCATGTCCCGCACGGAACACAATAAAGCATTCATACATACTTACAACAATGATTCATTAAAGGTGAAAAATTCCATTTTAAAATACTGGCCAATTTTAAAGTCTAGTGAGGAAACTAGTAAAAGTTTACCCACAAGACCGACATTTGTAAATGCTAGAAATATTAACCTCAAAAATATGTTTGAGAAACAACAACAATATCCAAGAAGAACAAATGACACAAGAATTGGTACACATAAATGCAGCAGCTGCAAGCAATGTTCTTACATAATAAATGCTAACAGTTACTACATTAAAAGTAGAAACTTTAAGGTTAAATCTGAAGCATATTTTAACTGTGCATCGAAGGGGGTTATATATTTAGGGGTATGTCAAACGTGTGGGGGTTTCTATGTGGGTAAAACAGAAAGGACACTACGAAGAAGAATTTATGAGCACTTATATGACATACAAAAAGGAAAAGAAACCAATGCTTTTTGTAAACATTTGGTAACATGTACCAGGATGTCTTTAAAGTTTATAGTGCTTGAACAAGTACCTTTAAACCCAAGAGGTGGGGATTGGGAGTCCACATTAGAATATAAAGAATTAATGTGGCAATTGAGGCTAGATGCCTCTAGACCACCTGGATTGAATGAAGCCATCAGCATTAACAGTATTCTAAAATTAAGAAGAGCCAGATTGTAAATATAAACAGAAGATTGTCTTTTAATATATGTATATACCACGCTACTGAGTATATTTAAAATTGGCAGGTATATGCACATTTACCTATACTAACTTAATAATATAAATATTTCAATTGGGTAGTTAAATAATTTTTTATTGATATTATTATTTTTAGTTCCGATATACAATGATTGTTAAGTAGGTTATTTAATGCATATTTAATGATAAGAAATATTTTAGTACTGTCCAAAGCCATATGTAATTTACCACGAGGTGCATGACACTATTTTTTTACACACACTGTGGGATTTTGAGGTAGTCAATATAGAGATTACTTGACAATACAATGTAGGTATTTTTTTGTGTCATGAATTATTGAATCATATTATAAGAATATGAATTATCTTGAACTATGGAACAACAAGTGGTGTTTTATTTTATTTTAATACAAGTATTTAAACACGCTCATCGTATCTCCACGTTTAAAATTGTGCATTTTTAAGAGCCGAAATGTAAATGCTCTGTTGATGTACTCTTGTGTAGTAACATCAACATTTAGATACAACAGTTTTTTAACTGAACAAGCTGCTTCTCAATGAAATGAACAGTTTTAACTATATTTACAATTATATATTTATATATTTATACACATTTGTATTACAGCATGATTTGTAATGGAATTAAATGGTGGGTTTATAATTAAGTAAAAAAGTTTTTTTATTATTTATAGAGGATTTTACATATACTTTTATACAAAGAATACTGACAAATGATTAAATAACATAATGTGTTTGATACTTTGCATTAGAATGTACGTAAAGGGTGTTGGAAGGGTATATGAACAATTAATCAATTTATTAATCAAGTAGTTATTTGAATTTAACACAACTGAGTGGAACTAATTTAAGTGACGACTTGACTATATAAACAATTTAAATTGTGTTTGTGATTATCTTGAAAAAGCCTGACATGGTCTCAGGTGAAAGCGCTTGTGGATATCGCATTTTAATTTTTCTGTGTTTGAAATAAAGCAAGTTCTGTTTTATTTGGAAGAGTTCATTGGATTACTTCTGGTCTTCTGCCTGTGGTACTTTGCGTTTTTTGGGACCAAGTTCGTTTTGCTGTACCATAAGCCATCATCATGAAGCATCATGTGGTCACTCAAGGCTACAAATGTGTCCCAAACCAGCACCTATCATGCTGTACCAGAACTGCACTACCATGGCTGCATTCACCATTTCACAGCCAGTTGTTACATGGGTTTGTAAGGAGGCCAATAAGGAGCATTGCCTAACATGAATGTGTTGTGTGTTGTAGAGTGTTTCACTGCCCCATGATAGGCCTCTACCCCTCAGGTATATTATGTGTGCTTTGTGGATGACATTTGGCATACTGGAGTGTGACTTTACAGAAGGTTTGTGAATACTTCATGTGTAGCATGTTAGCATGTTCTGTGTATGACATAGTTGTGTATGTTGTGTGCATGCATATCGACTCTGCCTATCCAATGGTCACTACAGTATAGCCACATTTGTTTGAGATGGTCTGTGTATTGCATGTGTTTGAGGCAGCTAATCACATTACTGAGATGTGCGTAGTCTCACAGCAAACATGCACAGCATGCATTATGCATACGTGTGTTACATGTGTACATGGCCTACACCTTAACTATGACATGCACTTTTTATTTGCAATAATAAATGTAGAACACACTCACCAGCATGTGTCTGCTGCCTTGCTGTCACACCAGAGGGATCTACCTGGATATGAGACAGTTTGTCAGTGGCGACAACTGTGGTATTGCTACTGTGGGTTTGCAATCTTACAGTAGTACAACAGTTTACATTCACAGGCCTACAGATTATGTTCCAAATGATAAGTATTGCACAACAACAGGCTCCACATCTTCTAATTACACAGTACACATCTCACATATGCATGATCTACCAATAGAGGTTACAGTAGTCTACAGATATGCCATGTTACCTGCACACTCCATGTGTTCTTGCTGGGTAGCTCCAACCTCCAACAAGGTAAATGTCTGCTGTTGTTGTTGTTGGGCGGGTACCACCGGGATCAGGAGCAGCTCCTCCACTCTGGTGAAGGGGGTGGATGTTAACCCCACCACCTGTTGCAAGATGTTGTCTACGGACATCAGAAGCATGCTGCCGGACATGTCTAAGTAAATCACTGCCGTGATGGCGTACCTGCTCATATGTCCGGTTATGCATGCCTATGTCATTTACCCTCTGGACAACATCTTGCCACAGTGCAGTACACTCATGCTGGTCTTGGCTGGTTCTCAAGAATAGTAGGCTGTAGTGCTGAATCAGACAGCTGGTAATAATGTCATCCTCAGCACTACTGTAGCTAGGATTACGATGGTGGGCCATGATTCCTGGAAGACAAAGGAAAAATATGTCTGTGCAAGTCATATGGCACACTTAACATTATACAGTATAGATATCACTGAACTGCCATATATAGCAACCTATTAGCTGACTGAGATTAAACACTTTCACTACCACTTATCAGTGCTCACCCCACAACTGCTTGAAAGTGCCTGGCACGCTCTATATAATAAACCATGTTCTGCACAGCAACAAAATAAAATCACTATTTAAGACTATACAACAGTACATGGCACACTGTATGCGACACAATGCACCACCTAGCCACAGAAGGTATAGATCAAACGAATGCTTAAAGAAATATGTCATCCATTGCAATGTTTGTAAAGTCCAGTTACAGTGTTACCATTATACCACACTTGCTGATGGCAAGCCCGTGGCCAAAATATGTGCACAGTTGTGAATATAGGTGGCATACTGCTGTAATAAACTATAAATGTTGCTAGATATGCAGTTATATCTTGTAACACACATATGACAGAGGACATGTTACAGGCATACCCACACACACATCAGACATAATTACAAGACACAAAGGTATGGCAACCCAGATAAGCTTTACGTGTGTACCATAAAGTACTGTGTGTCAGTACTTACAAAACCTTAAGCCTGAGGAATGTAATCTGTGAGGACTACAGGGACCACACAAAACAGTGGTTCCAAGCAATGTGGACATACACCATACTTTGCTGTTTAGGCCTACAGCTTCAGGTAGTACTAGAGTTCATACAGGATTTGGATTCAACATCAGTACCAATCAATAAGCATACATGTAGTGCTTTAGCCTCCAATGACACACCCCAGTTAACACCAAGGGACTACATCAGACTGTATGCCATAGTGCTTTATCTGCCTAGCAACAGCATACACAGCTTTTGCTGGGACAAAAGCAAGGACACATAATACCATGACAGAAACAGTTTCCCACTAAGCTATCCCACAAATACACATCTTTGACACATTCACCAACACATTGACCATCACACTCAGTCAACTTTACATAGAATCTATTGCAACAAGTAAATGTGGGTGTGTATGACTATATATGACTCTTTCTCTCTATACACACACACACACACATATATATATATATATATATATATATATATATATATATATATATATATATATATATATATATATATATATACACATACATATACACATTCATTGGTGTACATATACATATAGGCACATGTACAGTCCACCTTTCATGGTGGGAATATCAATTATCCAAAGGATGTGAGGTATACAGTAATGTAGTAATATCGCACAGTCTTGTGAAAAATACATTGAAAGTGTTCTCAGCCCAGGTAGTTTAAGTAGGCCTCACTGGCTGCAACATTGCAAACTGAACAAAACACACACACAGTGTTTAACCACCACATGTCATATACCAGCACTGTATGCTGTCTTGTTTGTCACACACTAAAACCTACATACAAATATGCACATAACCTTCACCAACATATATATGTCCACCCTTCACAAACAGTTGCAATATGTCCCTTACTCTATGCACATATACAGATGTTAATATATATGGCACATATATATCTCTCTGTATGTGTGTGCCATACACACACAAGGACCACACTGTTGTAAGTCCCTGGACCTCACAGCTGAACTGTTGGGCCTTGCTGCAACATGAACAGGTGTCACATGTGAAAATACAGTAACATTAGAGGGGGTATATATAGCTACAAATGCTAGATTAGCATACTAGCCTGGTACAGCAATTGCCAATGCTAAGCTAAACTTTAATATGACTATCATGCATGTGTTACTCTGTCACAACCATGTTTATATAAATGTTTGCGCTAATCCCCCAAACAGCCATTGTCCACACTACTGTACAGTACACAGATAACATGGCTCAGATGTTTGACATTTAATGCTGAGCTACATATTTCACAGTTATGTCCCACTGCACACAGCTACACACTGAATTGTCCATGGCAGTAGTTAAGCAGGACATCTGTGCATAGATACATACTGCTGCCACATATGAATGGTTCACAGTATGTAGAGTACTCTTCAAAAACATCTACTACATGCCAGTAAATACATATCTGTTACATACCTTTCCTTTGTATGAGTTGGTATTATTTATTTTCCATTTTCCTTTTGCTTTTCACTGTCTCTCTCTCTCTCTGTCTCTCTCTCTCTCTCTCTCTCTCTCAGTCTCTGCAACAGAGTGATTGAGTTTGTGGGCAGCAATTACAGCCTGCTTTTATAGGTATTTGCACATGTGCATGTGATGGCCTCTGCACCAATTGGTGGCCACCATTTGCTAATTGCATGCAGCCTGCTGTGTTGTAATTGCAGTAATCACTGTCAAAGCAACTCAATGTTATAAATTGCTAACTCAGGTAGGTGTAGCCCTTTTAGCTTTCCAAAATGGGGATCATGCTTGTTTGCTGTGGACATCGTTGTTTAAGTCAGAAGGTTGGTATAATTCTTATATCTGAAGCCAGGGGTGTAGCCAGTGATTTGAATGTTGTACTCAGACCTGAATGTTGCTGCTTCCAGTACACACTTGTCAGTGTAGAATTGTACTCACCCCTCCAAATGCTAACACAAGATACATGGGAGTATGTACTTTCTTTTCTAATTATACAATTAACTGACATACAAAAGTTGTTATTGAGATGTATTCTATTGGCACATGAACTGTTTGTGAACTGCTATACTGTGAATATTAATGTACTCACTTCTGAACAGTTTGTGCTTTTTTAGTGTTGACATTAGCACAGGCTGCTCAAGAAAATTGGACAAATTTCAGTACTGAGTATGCCTACATCCTTGGTAGACCCTGAACACACAGGTATATTGTACATTTGGGTAGGGGTGCAGAAGTACAGAGAGCATTATGTATTATTGTGTAAATTTTATCTTGCTGGACTTAAAGGGTTGCTGTGTACCTGTTAGTTTATCAAGGTAAGTAGTCTGTCTGCGTAGCTCCCAACTGTGGACCTATCCAGATGGTAGCCAGAGATTAGCCTGTTATTTTTTGTCTGTGCACCACACCGGTCTTTTCAGCACTGGAGCCATGGCATTGTCACAGTTGGCTGCTACCAGTATATGGCTACATCCTTAGGTATTTCAGTGTTGTACTCCTACATAAGGGTATGCTTCTGGAACTCCTTCCAAATCTATTTGCACAGTGTGTAACAGCAGAAAAGCTGATATGCCTGTGTGTTTCTGCCTCTGTCAGGCCTCTCAAACACTCAGGTAGATATTTGAACAGATTCAGGGAAAAGTAGGTAAAAGTGAGGTACACCTTTAAAATATTAGAGACATTAAGTTGAGACTTTGAGAGAACCAGAGCATATGGATTAATGCACCTTTTCTGAAGTACAAGCAGTGTCTAACTCTTACTTATTGTCATTATTCATTAAGTGTAATTCCCCACCTTTCTGCCTAATGTCAGTACTTTTCAGAGGGATTCAGAGGGACACAGCTAAAATTTGTTTCAAAATCAGGGACATCCCAGAAAATTAGTCACAGTTGGGAAGTATGGCCTCTGCCCTAATCAGTGCTGCTGTAACATTATTTCCTGCTAGAATGGCTGGTTCTCTTATCACAGTCATGTAATGCAATTCCACAACAACTGCTGGTAAAGATCCACAGAACAAGATTTGTGTTATGGCATTCCTATTTTTCCTTTACATTCACTCATTCTGATGCATGATATATTTATTTCAGCACCAACTTGTTGTATGTCTACTGTGACTTAGTGGTACTTCATGCAGTCTAGTGTGTTAAAGGTCAGGGGTTCGAGACTGACAGAGGTGTTTTATTTTGCTGCTGAGCAGAACAGGGGCCCTGACGTACAGAGTAACTAAGGCACTTTTAAGCAGTTGTAAGCGGGTTTGTGCAGATTTGCGTGATGCTTAGCAATGCTTAGCTAAGCACAAACAAGCGCACACTTGCACAAACCCGCTAACTACTGCTTAAAAGTGCTTACTCCCGCTAACCCCCATGCTCATTTCTTTGAAAGAAAAGAAAATGGGGAGATAGGAAAGTGGTGAAAGAGGGGCACAAAGAGGTAAAGACAGTAGGGAAAACAGCTCGGGATGTGTAGGACGGGTGTAGGGAAGGTCCATAGCTGCCCATTTCTTTAACAGCAACAGCTGTGCATATGCAATAAATTTGGAGGGAAATATGAAACCTTCAACCCCTGTGAGAGGGGTGAGGACAACAAAGTATGTTGTACTGCCAATTAAATATCAGTTTATGTGTCCAGCGGACATGTGTGCAAAATGGGCAGCTATGTATGGGGTATAATTTTTTTTGGAGTAGATTGCCCTTTTTTCAGGTGAGAGTGGAATGTGGGGTAGGGGAAGTAGGTATATTTGGGGAGGTAGGTTGGGGAGGTAAACAGACAAGACAAACAAGATGCATGCAGGTGCAGAATATGACACATGTGGTGGGTGAACACCATTGACGGGGAAGGATGTTTGGAAATCGCAAGCCCATGAGCCCACAGATGGCAACAGTGGAACTGAGATCCCCACCCATGGACAGTCACCACTGCACCTTCACAGCCTAGAGAGTGGCTGTGCTGGGGGCTGCATAGGAGGGGCAGGCTCACCTGTGAGTTGCGCCACTCATGCCTCAAGCTGGCGTAGAGGATCAGCGACAGAACACTCGATCTCCCTACGCACCACAGCCCGGACCGTTCAGACAGTGATAGGTGGCCCTCCTCCGCCAACGCTTGCATGGGGGAACAAGCCCCATCCCCTGCAGCGCTTTCACCCAAAGGTGGCACAGGGCCAATGGAGGAGGAGGTGCCAGGCTGGGCACCGGACCTACTGGTGCCAGGTGCCATCGCCAGCTGAAGTGGGACAGGTGGGTCCGCTGGGACCGGCCTTCCCATACGTTCTATGTTAAGGAGGATTTAATGAAAATATGGGTTAGTAACAGTCAACAGCATTCCCAATTAGTTATAACAGCATACAGAAGTATTCCCATTAACCCAACACACCAGAGTTCCAACAGCTGAACAGCAAGCATGACACATGCATATATAGAACAACAGTGGACATTACAACAGCATGCAGGTTTAATTGATGGCAACAGGCCACCAATACTGTGGTATTTGAACAGGGCACATGCATCTAAATAAGTGCAGATATTATAAACCAATAGGACATATGTCCCAACAAATGTTTTGAGATTAGACATACTCATTGAGGTGTGGAATTGCATTTTTATGCACATACAATAGGGGGGGAAATGATAGCTCCATTAACAACTTATATATCCTTCTAGTTTACACTACATTCCTATTACCTGCAGTTATATGTCCCCTACATGTATTATTACACTACCCAATTGTCCTTAAATTGGGAAATGGGTTTTGCTAGATCTTTACATACATGGGCTGTATCTGACATACAAACTATCCAGGATGCGATGTTACTGATACATATTTTGTGAGTTGCTCAGACACACTACTGCTGAGATGGTACACTGACAGCTCTACTTTCCTATGCTTATCTAGATATGTTTAGGTGAAATTATCAGTTATATGTTAACAGCTCCCTACATTTCTGCCAGCGCAGTGACATTTCTGGGGAACACAATGCCAAGCTACTCATGTGCCAGATTAACCTGTACATGCTGGGCATGAACCAACAGTTGAAGACTGTAAATATGCTTAAAAGCTACTGGCACTCCCTTCATCCACTTTATATGGGCCTACCCAACTGTGAGTTAACAGCGCTTAATACAACAGTACTATTTCTATAATGCAAGAGTACAACAACATATCAAAGAAAATGACACAGACACACTCCAGGAATTATACCTTTATTAAAGACTTAAAACACTTTTCTAGAGGCTCTCTCATTTATTTTATATAACAGTTCATGCAGAATAATTATTAGAGAATTATTATACCTTTATTTATTGTGTTAAAACACTTTTTTCAGGCTCTCTCATTTATTTTACATAACAGTACAAGCAGAATAATTACTAACCTGCCTGGTGGCACAGCCTTAGCAGCCTTTCTGCATAGGCTTGCTGATTCACAGCATGGACACCTGCAGCTGTGAAGTAAATGAAGTGATATTGAGACATACCTATGCATAGTATACACTAGAATAGCAATTCTTACATACTTAATTCCATGGCTACTTACTCAGTAGTGGGGCATTTTCCATCCCACGGGCCTCCTGGATCCACTGGTCCAATTGATCCACCTTGCATCTCTTCAGGTCTGCGTGGTGGTGTCTGACCTGCTCACCAGTCCGAGGGACACCTGTGGCACTGGTGAGTTCATGAGCTAGACTGTCCCAGGCTTCCGCTTTGTATTGGGTGCCCTAGTACTGGCCCCACAGGAGTCTATCCTCATGATTATGGACAAGGAGCCAAACCATTACTTTTAACTCCTCAATGCCCCAACGTTGCACTCAAAAACGAGAGCCCTCTCCAGCACCGGCCATTGCTGCCTGCAGATGGGAGCTACAACCAGTTATGGCAAGTATTCCTGCCTATGGAGCTTAAATATGCATAATTTTCCACACTTATTTGTGATTGGCCAGTTTTGAAAAAACTCAGCTGAAGGCACACCTGCTTAGCAATGGGTAAACTTCCATTGATATGTATGTGTGTGTTGAAAATGCATGCTTATGAAAAGCTGTCATGGCTTAGTGGTTCAGTACTGTGATTATGGTGCACAGTATCCTGGGTTCAAGGCCTCTCATTGCTTTTTATTTTACTACTGGCCAGACCTGCTAGGAGGTGTGGCTGTGTTTTGCCGAGTTTGCTCAACTTTGCCTGACATTGCTCTACATTGCTTGGCATTGCTCTACATTGCTCATCATGCCCGATGTTGTGCTGGTTAGCGCGGAGCGCAACTCCGAGCAAACAGCTTGCACTAGTTGGCGCGATGCACAGTTACGCGCAAAACCATTACGCTAGTTAACGCAGTGCTCAGCTATGAGCAATTACATTTAAATATGCTTAATACTGGTAAACTTTGCTTAGCAGTGCTTCACATTGCTTAAGATACATTACTTATCCATCCATCAGTATGCATAACCATTTCACCTTCTTATATATATATATATATATATATATATATATATATATATATATATATATATATATATATATATATATATATATATAAAAATTTGTTCACTACTACAAATGCCATTTCAATGCTTTTTACTAAAATTTAAATGATAAATGTCAGAAATTATTTTTATATACAGATTTCCAACAGAACATAGAAAGGGGAGGGGTGGGACTTGAACCGGGAATGCCTCCTCTTTGTACAAAGGCTCTACCACTACGCTATTGCTATTTTGCTTAATTTGCATATAAGTTTCTTATTATTCTCTTCAATGTCTAAACTGCTAACTGTAGCTAAGCAATGGCAAACCCGCGCAAATACGGGCAGCTATATTGGGAATAATAAAAAAAAATAAAATAGAAGTTCTACATTTTATAATTGTACAGGGGTTTAGAATGTGGGGGAGTGTAGTGTTGGGTATGTACACATTTGAGCGGACTCGCTCATGTAAGTTGACATTTTCTGATTGAGAGACTTGCAGGGGCATGGATTTTTGGACTGCTCGGCAGTCCGACATGCCCCCTGCACTTGTGCATGCTCCGTGTTAGCCTTAGAGTTGAGGCAGTGCGCCCTCATTAATATGCATGGCACACTGCCGTCTTACTCTTCGACTGGTGTTTCCGTGTAAGACTAATCTAGTCTTATACGGAGGATTAGTGAATCCTGGGGATGGTCTAAGGATTAGGGGTTTTAAGATTGTGGGATTCAATATTGAGATAATAAACCATCTTTTCATCTATTACTGCAAGAAAGCTAAATGCAAATTTCAGAATTATTTGGAAACAGGCAGCTAATACAAAAGAAGTGGTAGAAATCTGTCTCACCTAAAAGAAGGGGAAGAGTCAGAGTGACACTGGATGGAAATGTTGGAAATAAATCTTACATATATATAATTATAGTGACACATTCTCAGAGTCTAAGATCCTACATTATCTAAAGAGAGGCAATGAATGTTGTAGAAGAAATAGGAAAAGTATGTCAAAACTTCAGAATCAAGAGTAGTTGCTAAAATCAAATGATCATATCTGAAATGCTTGAGAGGAATCTATATCAATCTGTCAAAGGTTCATATCCACAAACCTTTCTTCATTGACCCGAAAGCACCAAACTTTCAGTTCCACAAACATTCACATGTACAAAAGATTTAAGTTTCGAAAGGAAGCCACTAACCAACAGCACATATTTGCCCTTTTCCCCCACTGTAGTGTGATCTCAGAGTTGGTATATATAGTTGGGGTGTTTGAGTTTGACATACTGTGGAGTGTGTTCCAGTGTAGTGTTGGCCAACTGCTTCCTTTCCCTAGTGAAATATTTTTTCTACGTGAACGTTCACAGAACTGAATGTTCTGTGGTTTTGGGTTGATGAAGAAAGGTTCATGAAAGTGAACCTTTGACAAATTGATATAGAGTTGCCAGATAGATGAGAGATGCTTGAAATTTCTGAGATGCCTGACATTCTTGTGAAATTGTCTTTAGCTGATAAGAAGCCTGAGACATCAGACTTGATTCTTTAGCTGATAAGAAGCCTGAGACATCAGACTTGACTTTAGGAATAATTCATATTTTTACAAGTGATGCTTTCAAGGAACTGCCAACTTACAGTTCATCTATTAAGAGTGATGATTCATTATTTTCAGCTAATGTCTAGATATAGTAAACTTGTCAACAAAAAAACACCCAGATTCAGTCACTGTATGCAATATTTATTGTTTATGTGAAGTTCATTTAATTTACATTTCTTTAATGTTATACGTCATCCTATAGCTCAGCAGCCTTGATTACAGTTATGTTTGAATAAATGTATAGTGTGTATGAGTGAATCTATCTATATGTATGTATGTATAGATATATAAAAAATAGTGATATATACCCTGGAATTTATTAACGCTTACACTAAGTGTACACTATGTTCACCCTTCTGAGTGAATAGACAGGACAAACATAATTCCCACATTTTTCCTCCTAATTTTAGTTTTCCTATTGATTTTCTTGCAGCTTTAAATATTGAGGGGGATTCATAAAAGTTAGCACAGAGTGTTGAATACATGTACACGTATGTGTAATCTTTCTGAGTGACTAGAAAGCACAAAAATGTGGTAGGGATGTTCTTCAATACAGATCATGTGCACTTAGTGTACTCTTAGAGCAGGCTTTAATGTATCTGACCCACAGTCTAAAGGGAATATAATCTTCCTTTTTTCGTAATAAAAAAGTGCTGTAGAATACCTTTAAGAAAGTAGAATAAGTTGGGAAGTGAATCACAAGACATGGAAGGTCTTGGCACCTACTGTAAATGTAAACATTTGGGATAGCAATAAGTCTGTCTCATGTTGTAATGTTCTGAGGCCTTATTCCTCCACTATGGTCAAATCCATTAAGGTTTCACTTTGGATGAAGACCTAACATTAGCCTCTGGGTAATGTATCTACCTTTTTGTGAGACATTAGGTATCTGATGTTAAGTGTAAGGCTTTTACCATCTCTGTATACTCAGCACAAAGGCTTTTTTTTTTTTTTTTTTTAAAACAAGTTTATTGTTTTTAACATACAAGAGAAATATCATAACAATTTTATACAAGTAATTAAAATAGATATGATTATAACATTCAACAAAATAACCAAAGTATTTACAAAGACATCCACTACAATCAGATCAATTAATTAAACTAAAATACCATGCTGTTGAAGTTAAGATTTTTTTAACAAGTTTTGTAAATTATCCCATACAATATAATAAGATGTTTTTCTAGTAGTTCTTGATTTTATTGTCATCAATTCCATATGGCACACTATAGTCATAACAATTTTAAATTCATTGAATGAAGGAGGTGTATCTGAAATCCAATTTCTGGTTATTATTTTTTCTAGCCACTGCTAGAATAGACCATAACAAGGGAAGCTTAACCATTTTAACACTTTGAGGTACAGGTGTGTTGAATAATATAAGAGATTTAGAAATAATGAAATTATCTGTAAAAAGAGCCTGCAAAAATTCATTAATTGACTTCCAATATTCTTTCAATTTTATACAGTCATAAAACATATGAGCCCAGTCAGCATTAATTTCTACATTACATCTTTTACATAGATTATCTTTATTATTTATTTTATTCATCATCAAAGGTGTATAAAAGGATCTATGTAAAATTTCCATGTAAAAAGTCTCCAGACAATGGAAGATGTAGTTTTATAGGCAGATTCCAATATATATTGTTTATCTTGTTGATTTGGTGGGTCACCATTAATGGAAGTGAAATAATTCCAGTAGGTATCTACACTGTAAAAAGTTTCTTGTCTGATAATTTTATGTATGTATGAAATCTTACCTTTATCAGAAACTTTATGTTGTAAATTTAATATCAAGTAATCAATCAGTGTTGGGATAGATTCTTTAACTGTTATAGACATTAGATCAATTTTATCAATGAGATGTTGTCTAAAGGTCTGAACCTCTAACCAGCAAGTTTCTCTTAGATCAAATTCTTGTTTTAAGAAATCTAGATTTTTAACTTTATTATCAGATATCAACTGATACCAGTACTTTAGATCATTATCTGTAGCTAAATGAGTTCCTTCAGAAGTGGATGACAAAAGCATACCTCGAGTATACATTATAGGGAATATAATAAAATTCCATTCCTTATATTTAGGATGCATGAATATAAAGTTACGATAACTAATAATAATGTTTAATGGGTGACTAACTATATATTTAGGTGTAATAGGTGAAGTACAAAATTCTTTTAGTAACCATAGCATGGAGTTATTTACAATCATATTTTTATGTGTTAAGGAGATTTTCATGAAGTGAATACTAATTAGCTCCCAGTAATCTTTCCATTTTGCAACATATGACTGATCTATTAACAAAGTAATAACTTTTACAATAGAAGAGATAATATATAAATTAAAGTCTGGAAAAGAAATACCCCCTTGAGACCAACTATTAGTATGTTTCTTTAATGCAATCCTAGGTCTATTAGGTGCCCATAGGAAGTTTAACATTAGTGCATTTAATTTTTTGATAATTATTTTTGTAGGTGGGAGTATTATTGATTGTATTAAGTATAATATCTTGGGGAATATTATAATTTTAATAATTGTAAGTCTCTCTTCCATAGTAAAAACATATTATTCCAGGTATTGAAAAGATTTTGTATATTAAGAAGACAGGTATTATAATTATTATGTATAATAGATTTAATATCTTTAGTTAATATTATACCTAGATAAGTTATCTGACCTGAATTGGGTACATATTTAGTAAAATCACTAATGAGAACATTTTTCGTGTATATATAGGTAGTATTTTAGTTTTATCTTCATTGAATATTAAACCAGAAATACTTTTAAAATTCATCATTTTATCAAATAGAGACTGCATAGAAGAATTAGATCCTGCTGATGTAATTAGAACATCATCTGCAAAGAGTTGAATTTTAGATGTTGTATTTTCATCTATTTCAAATCCCTCTATGTCAGTACTGTTTCTGATCAAATTAGCCCAAGGCTCCATTATTAAAGTGAATAATAGTGGAGAGAGTGGACACCCTTGTTTTGTACCTTTAAAAATGGGTATTTTTTGTGAGACATATGTTCCTATCTTAATATAAGCCAATGCTCCTTTGTATAGATGCTCAATTAGATTTACAAATGCATCTGAGAAGTTTGTGCACTTCAGTAAGGTAAACAAGTAGTCCCAACTTACTGAATCAAATGCTGAACTTGTATCAAGACTAATAAGTGTTAAATCTTTCTTTTTCCTATTTGCAAAATCAATTAATGTTAGAGTTCTCCTTATATTATCAAAAGTATTTCTATTTACAATGAAGCCTGTCTGATCTATATCTATAATGCCAGGGATGATTGTCTTCAATCTATCAGCAAAAATACTCATAAACATTTTATAATCAACATTAAGTAATGAGATGGGTCGATATGAAGTACATCTAGTTTGGTCTTTATTAGGTTTTAAAATTGGCGAAATAAATGTGTATTGCCAAGATGCGGGGGGGGGGGTTATTAGCTCATTTTGGGCCAAAATAAAAACCTTATGTATTAATGAGTATGTACTTTTAGAAAGAATTTTATATATCTCTGGTATAATACCATCATTACCTGGTGCTTTGTTTGATTTAAGCTTGTTTATTTGTGTAACAACCTCTGTATATGAAATACTTTTATACAATAGTTTAATCTGTTGTTTATTAAGTTTTTTATTCATGTTTGTAGTTATAAATTCCTTTATTTTATCTTTAGGTTCCATGTTAATGTTATTATGATTAATTTTGTGAAAGTGATTTCTAAATTCATCTAGTATTTCTGGTAGACTAGAAACATTCTTCTTTTTCCTTAGAGAGAAAATTTCTTTGATATGATTTTGCTTATTCAACCTTTTTGTTTTATTTTTAAGTCTATGTAAGTATTTGGGGCTTATTGAGTAAGACAAAAACTTGTATTTCTCTAAAGTTATTTTGACTTTATGAGTTAAAATTTCTTTGTATTTCTCATTTAGTTTGTTTATTTCTTCAATGACTTTCTTATCCATAATATTTTATTTATTATTATGTTTATAAGAGTCTAATTTACTTTGAATATCTAACAATTCTTTATTCCAAGATTTCCTTTTATTATTATACCATCTGATACTTTGTCCATATAGATATGATTTTAAAGCATCCCAAACATAAACAATGGAGACTTCAGGAGTATTATTTATGTCTAGAAAATGTTGTATTTCTGAAAGTATATATTCTTTATAGTCTTTTAGTTGAGTTAAGTATGCTGGTATCCTTTTGATCTGAACATTGTGAGTATTTTTATCATAAACTCAAAAACAATTGAATTATGATCAGATATGGGACATGAAATGATTTTAGAGTTAATTAATTCTGTTTCCATCTGGTTAGAAATAAAGACTCTATCTATTTTTGAATAAGTTTTGTATCTGTTAGAAAAAAAGGTGTATGGTAATGATTTTGAGTCTATCTGATTATTAATATCATTTTAAATGATACGAATTAACAAAATCCTTTAAATGTTTTGCATTAGATGTAATTTTCATTTTTCCTATAGTAGTAGTATCATTTTCATGTAGTATACAATTAAAGTCACCAGCTAAAATAATATCTCCTATAGAGAATGATATGATCTTATCAAGATGGTATTTCACTGTATTAATACCAATTCCAGGTATCCAATATACATTGATTAATGTATAAGTCTTCCCATTAATTTGTATTGTAACCATACAAAACATTCCTTTATCATCTTGATAAGACTTAATAGTTTTAGGAATGGGCATACTTTTATTCCATAAAATAGCCACTCCTCTTTTTTTCTGAGTGTGCTCTGAACTAACCAATACTGTATATTTGTTTGTGGCTAATTTATCAATATCTTTTTTCAGGAGATGTGTTTCTTGAAGGAAGACTAAGTTGGCCTTATGTAAATTAATGTATCTTATTAGGCTTGCCCTTTTACACGGATTATTCAGTCCATTAATGTTTAAAGAAATTCCTTTTAGAGAAGTCATTTGGCATTTTTAAAACATATAAAACTTATGATCAAAATAACAATTAACAAAATAAGTAATGTTATACCTCCTCCTTTAGGTGTACCTTTAGATATAGCTGTATTTATTGAATCTCTTATGGGATTTTGTATAAGATTCAATTTTGTTTGTAGTGACAATGAGCTTACAAAATGTATTGTGGATGTCAGAACTATATACATACAACAGTGAACAAGAGAAAATAATGTAAGGATTAAACCTTGCACCCAGCCTGGAGTTAAAAACTCCAACTTAGAGTAGTACATACTACTCAAGTTAACCCCCTACCCTAAGCAGCAGTACCTCAGCTGCCACCTTATCAATTTAATACTTGTTATTATTAACTTAAATTAACAACTTTCAATTAGATTATCTGGTAAGACAAAACTACACATTTGATAAATCAGCATCATATAAACTAAGAGAAACTTTTAAAAACTATTCATACTACTATGTACATCTATTTAATATAATACATTTATATTCAAATAGCATTCAAATAAACTTGATATTAGGAACCAAGAAGAGAGAGAGAAATAAAAGACATGAGAGAGGGAGAGAGAGTGAAAGAAAGAAAGAAGAAAAAAAAAAGGGAGGGCATATCTACATATTAATTTATTCAAAGTTTGTAAAAATAAGTTCTAATGTTCATTTAAATCAATAGCTTTGGCTATTATGGTTCAGACATTACATATATTAAGATGTACCTATTTTCTGTCATATAAATGCAGTTAACAGCTTCCAAAATACTTTAAATTACTTGTATCAGAGCTTTTTTTCTCATACTTATTATTGCCAGTAAAATAAAATATTATATTTATAGAAATTGTTATAAATCATACTGCATAGCTATGTAAATTCTCAGAAACACTTGCATTATTGTGAAGAAAGCCATCTGTATTTTGTATATGTAAACTGCTGCTTTAAAATATGTCACATGACAACTTCTTCCAAAATAGAGTCATAAAGATATTTATGCTTGTCAATCAGATAAATCAAATGAATTATAGCAATGTATATGTTTAAATCATAAGTTTTTACATACATTAATATGCTGCAGTCAAGTAAACTTTCAAAAACACTTGTATAAATGTTTCACTTTCTATGCCTTCTAAAATATCACATTTGCTTACTATGAGATACTGAATCATTTAAAATCATTATAACTTACATATTTTATAAATTATAACATAAATAAGTAAGTAATTATATAAAATAACTCACATTTAAATGTTAAAGAGTTCATTTTCCATCGCAGAGTCACATTTGCAGCAGTTCTACTTCCTGGTAGAGTGTTCTTCATGAATCTGCAATGTGTCAGTGTGAATTCAGGGGTCAAAGTTCAAATTGACTGCTTTCAGCTTCTCTGCGTGAATTCTGAGTGTTGAAGCTTTTAAAACAACTCGAGGACACTGTTCACGAGGTAACCCACATCCCAAATTGTCTCCCTTAACATTCTGGCGGGAATTTTGTTAAAAACAAGTGACTGACATTCATTTAGCAGTATAAATGAAGCTAAACATAACAAAACCTTCGCGAAGTATTTTACAAGTTATTACAGCCTCTATGAAAGTGAAACTAAGCCCACAGTTATTAATATGTAATAGAACTAATTATTTATGCCCCAATTCAATTTTTATACAAATCTTATTATTTACTGTACCTGTATGATCAAAAGCATGTCAATATATTAATATGAAAGAGAATAAAGAGAGAGAACAGAGAAAAGTAAAAAAGAGAGTAGAAAATAAAAAGAGAGTAAAAGAAAAGATAAAAAAATGTAAAAGGAAGCTATAAAAAGTATTTACAGTGGAATATTACTTGCTGTTTATATTAATAAAGATGGATATGAAACATACTATTTACTATTATTTAGTTCTAATTATTATTAATTAAAGCATGACAAATTATTTGTAAACAAGCATAAGCAATATAATCAAGGAAGTATAATTAGCAATAGCATTTAAACAACATATATACTATTTTACAAGGAATAAATAAGTTAGTATTCCATTTATCATATTTTCATTACACTTCTCTCCCTGCCCTCCCCCACCCCTTACCCACTGCATAATCTAAATAGAATGTCATTATTTAAAATAAAGGAAAAGAAGAAAAAGAAAAAAAAGAAAAAAATGTATCAAGTTACTAACCTTAATTCTCTTTGTCAGAAAGAGAAACATATTGAATGATAGCTTGTTATTAGTTCCTCAGATATTTTGACTGATTATGAAACAAAAACAGTTCTTTGTACACAGAAAATAACTTTGATTAAATCTTTTTCAGAATATTTGTGGCTTTCTGAAAATGCAGTAACTATATTTAAAAAGATTAATAATGAAGAAAAATAAAGAGAGAAAAAAAAAGAAAAAAACATAGAACAAGTCATTTGTTTTTTAGTCTCTTCTTCTTCTCTGAAGTCTTCCACGAAGTTTCAGGTGCCAACCTCTTTAATGAAGGACTAGCCCATTCCATTTCCTTTATTTTATCCAAAATCTTATTTTTTTTTGATAAACAGCAATGCAGAGTCTAAGTCATCAAAAATTTTAGGACCATCAGGAAGGAAGATTTTTAGCTTGGCAGGAAACAGAAGGTAGGTTTTAAACTGTGCTTTCTTAAGCTCCCTTATTAATGGCAGAAAAACTTTTCTTTTAGTTATTACCAAGGAAGAATAGTCATTGTCAAAATGCACAGTTGTCTCATTAATTTTAACAGGAGCTTTAGCCCAAGCAGATTTAAGAACCATCTCTTTATCAAAAGATGATAGAAATCTAACTATAACTGATCTAGGATAGTTTTTGTTAGAGTTAGTATTAGCTATAGATCTATGGGTTCTTTTGATACCAAAAGAAAATGCTTCTGGTAAGTCTAAAGTTTTAGGGAGCCATGTTGTTAAAAAAGAAGTAATATTGTTACCTTCAATATTTTCTGGCAGTCCAAAAATCCTAATGTTATTGCACCTAGATCTATTTTCCAGGTCATCAAGCTTTGTTTGTAGATGTGTATTTTGTTTCAGCAAAAACTCAATGTTGATTTCCTCTTCTTGGATTCTATTTTCCATGTCATTTACAGTCTCTTCTATGCCTGTAATCTGGATCTTCTGTTGTTGCAAGTCTATATGTAACAAGTCTATTTGTTTTGTAGTTTTTTCTATGAAGGTATCAATTTTAGTATCCAGTTTATCCATCTTAGCAGTAAGTTGCTGGATTGTAGCTATCAGAGACTGAAGTTCTTTCTTGATGCTGGAATCTTGAGAATTTGTCTTACTGGAACTCATTTCAAACAGAGAAACTGACAGGAAAATTTCCAAGGTGATTTCTGACAGGAATATTATTAAAATTTTCTTTCTTTTTTAGATATAATTCAAGAAATAGATAAAACAAACATATTTAGAAAGAAAATTACTTCATAAATTAATTTTTAAAGTAATTATTTTCTGTCAGTGCAGTGAAATTGGTGGAGCTGAAGAGATCTGTTGCTATCCTGTGTTCATCCTTGGCCACGCCCCCTAGCACAAAGACTTTTAAAGACCACAGATTCAGCTTTTTACTGTGCTTATGAGTGTTCGCTGCTACAGTATAATTAAGAAAATAGAAGGAGATGATAAAACCAGAAAAATATAATATATGAAATACAAACATAGATAAAATTAAATAAAATTGGATTAAAATGCATGGGAAATTTGACATAGCAGAAATACAACTGGACATTAGTGCAACAATGAAAAGTAATAACTGGACATGGGTCAACTATAAGACAGATTGAGAAGATATAACTTTAGGGACTGTGCAAAACCATGTATTCTTATATGGGTCTACCTGACAATGCTGAAAGCTGACAACGCCGACGATGAGAACACCGACATCAAAAGATGGAAAACTGAGATGACCGACGGATGAAAACCCCGATGCTGAGAACACCGATATGTGAAAAAGCTGTGTAAGTATGCGGTAGTGATGGACATTAGGGTTAGGGTGCGAGTAAGGTAAGTGTGCGATATTGATGGACTCTAGGAATAGGGGTGGGTTAAGTGAGTTAGGGTTAGGGCGCGGGTTAGGTGAGTGTGCGATAGTGACAGTCTTTAGGGTTAGGGGCAGGTTAAGTGAGTTAGGGTTAGGGCGCGGGTTAGGTGAGTGTGCGATAGTGACAGTCTTTAGGGTTAGGGGCGGGTTAAGTGAGTTAGGGTTAGGGCGCGGGTTAGGTGAGTGTGCGATAGTGACATTCTTTAGGGTTAGGGACGGGTTAAGTGAGTTAGGGTTAGGGCGCGGGTTAGGTGAGTTTGCGATAGTGACGGACCTTAGGGTTAGGGTTTGGGTTAAGGTTATAGATAGTTGTGTATGTAAGGTTTTGTGTGGGTTTGTAAGGATTTTGGTGTGTTTGTATTGTGTGTGTGCTTTTTGGACAGGGGATTTGTTTTGTTTGTTGATTGTCGGGATTGTGGTGTGTCGGGCATGTGAGGTTTCGTGTTTGTGAACTTTCGGTTATGTGGTGTCGGTGATTTCGTTGTCGGTGTTGTAGTGCGTCGGTGTTGTCAGGTAGACCCTCTTATATAGCCTTAGAAACAATTCAGAGGGGGCCCCTGCCTAGTTTGATTTACATGGAATGGAATAGTTCTTTTTTTCTGTCTACTAAACTAACTCAGGATTACTGAAGTCACTGATTTTTATGGTCATGGATCTTTTTCACTTTTGAAGTTGTACAGCATTGTTCAGCAGGCCACACAAAACAAAACTCTGGTCACTAATTATGCAGATGAAGTGTAGAAAGGAATGATCACATCCACAATCTGACTTGTTCACGTTACAATCATAGTGACCACCTCAAAGGCTTTTCTAAATGTGGATGTTATCCTCAGGTCAAAATCAAATCCATCAGCGGCAAACTTCTCCAGATTTCTAATTTTGTGCTGTATGTTTAGTGACTGCTTATTCATTTTATGATAGAACATTTTTTTTTCTGAAACATAAAATACTGTATTTCTATAGAATAAAGTAAGACTACATATACTGCATGAAGACTGGAGTGTAATCAGTCCCGACCACAGTATCTTCATATCAGATGGGCAGTGATTATATTATCTAGCTCACGATCAGCCGCATTTTCTGTCAATCACAGGTTTCTTCTCTGTTTTAGTTCAGAAGAACAAATAGAACATTTTGAATTAAACTGGGTCCTCTATAGAGCTTTGCAGACCCTCAATGATCACATTTTTGCTTCAGAACAAAGTTTAACAACTTTTACTTGTTGAGAATGTCTGCCAACCAGTTTTCTATCCACCTAATTATGAACCCTCTCATGATGAGATCTTTGTGTTTACAGAGGATCCAATATTTTGGGATAGTGCCAAAGTCCTTTATCAGATATAGTTATGTTGAAATTTCAACGTTTTCCCCATGGCATCTAGGACTTGCTCAAGAAAAGACAAGCAAAGGCTCTAAATTTGTGGGCCATGATGACCTCTTGAAACAACCATATTGATCGTGATCTAGGAGAAGGAACTCAGATGTGCTGGCCTAGACTAAATGAAAGGGTATATTTCCCATGACTTTTTATAGTGTTCACCTTAGACTAATCAGACTGTGGTTTTCTATGTCTGGTGTTGTAAATTCCTTGTATATCAGCACAACTGCTGCATACCTGCTAAAGTTCAGGAATGTAGCCAGATATAAGAAGTTTGTTTAGAAGAATGTGGAATCACCATATCATGTTCTTTCAAGCATGACTCTGTCATGCATGATATAAACAGCTATACTATATGTGGCTGTCTCCTGATTTATCAACCATTAATTCCCTGGACCCATTTCCTGATGTATTTCCTGGACCATACTCACTATCAGTAAACCTAATGTGTAAGACTGCAGTTCATAAGGGTACTGTGTTTACCCTGTTAGAGGCCATATCCTTTCTGCATGGTTCTAAGAATATGGCTCTAGTATATTAAAGTAAGATAGTATGGGGCCAAAATCCCCCCATATTAGGATGCAGAAGGGCTTGCTTCCTGTAAAAATATGATTTTAAGTTTTGTTTTTGGGGTGTTGTCTCTTAATTGTTTATTACTGAGCACTTTAATTCCCAAGAACCATAATACATGGAAATGTTGTTTACACAAAGCAGTCAAGTTTCAAATTTGCAGTGTAATTTAACACTTTAAAAATAGAAATTGGTAAATACAAGCTCTGTGCTTTAATACTGGGGATGTCATAACTTGTAGCAGAAGACTGTGCTATTTTCAGAATCATATAGACGCCACTATTTTACTTGTGTGTCACTTAGCTTATGCAATGACAGCTGGAATCTCACTGGCTCAGATGGTGGTCCTCTAAAAGTACTGCAGTCCATAATATACCTTGGGATCTGACTTGATCCATCTCTTTCTTTCTCAACACACATGCAAAATTAAAGAAATGAAATTACTTACTCTATACATGCAACAGCCTTAGCAATGTAATAATTCAGAGCTGTAACTAGCTACCCTTGTACCCATTCCCCTATCAGGAACAACAAAAAAAAATATTTCTCATCTAAAAACTATAGTAGACCCCTAGCTACAGCTTATACCACACATGAAGCATTGAAATGCTAGAGCCCTGACCACAAATGCAGTTTTTTTCATTTCTGAATGCCAGTACTGCTCTACCGATTAGTTAGCATCTGCAGAACATGCCCCTCCCCCCAAAAAAATTACACCTTGGGTGGCTGTGCCCTCTGCTGTACCCTAGCTATGCTTCTGCAATAATCAGACAAGCAGGCTTGCAATTAACAATGTTGCACTTCTGCCTACCCTTTAGTATTCTTTGCCTATTATCTGCCCTCCTTTCCTTCCTAGAAACAGTAAATAGAGCTCGTGATTCTGGCTTAATTGTTTCTACATTGCTACTAGACCTCTCCAAAGCTTTCAATACCATCTCACATAGCCTACTCATTACTAAGCTCTCTGAACTTAACCTTTCTTCTTCCTCCTTGAATTGGTTCTCCAGTTACCTATCCAACGGAAATCAAGCAGTAAAATGGAAAAAACTACCTCCTCATTTCTTAGTACCCCCACAGGTGTTCCACAAGGCTCCATTCTCTGTCCTGTTCTCTTCAACATATTTATAAATGACTTTCACAAATCACTCCCTTTCTCAAACATCATCCAATATGCAGATGATTCAACAATCATTTGCTCAGCCACCTCTATCACTACACTTCAAAAACTAACTCAGGATGTTTTCTCCACAACAGAGCAATGGATGTTAAAAAAACACCTTGCTCTTAATGCCTCCAAGACCAAACTAAGGATTTTTACTCCTTCTAAAGCTACTTCTCTCAATATGAATGCATTTTCAATCATTAGCCAAAATAACTCACCCCTAGAATTGGTGTCAGACACCAAACTACTAGGGGTACAAATTGACAACCAACTTAAATTTACATCTCACCTACAAAAAAACATCAAAAAGACCCATCAAAAACTTGGTATGCTTTATAGACAAAATGCATACCTCACCTCTGCCACTAGAACAACTCTCTCTACATCCTTCCTTATCCCCTCCCTTCTCTATGGTGCCCCACTCCTAACTAACATTAAATCCTCTCTCAAAAAACAACTTTCCTCTTGCTACAATAAAATTGCAAAATTTGCCACTAGCCACAAGTCTTCTACCCACCACTGTGTTTCCCTCCAGAAACTAAAATGGCTAGAGCTTCCTAATCAACTAACTTACACACAACTAACTCTAGCCCACAAGCTTATCCTTAATCCCTCCCTCTGTCCTTCCCTATCTTCTGCTTTTAATATGCACCTACCCAATAGAGTATTAAGATCAAACAATCAAAACCTACTCAAAGTACATAAACCTACTCATCCTCCAGGCAAAAACCTTCTATCCTTCAACCTAGCTCACCTCTGGAACTCCCTTCCCCCACTCATCCGCACCACCTCTAATCACACTGCTTTCAAAAAATCCCTTCATACACACCTGACATCACATTGGGAATGCTCCTGCTCCCACCCTACATAACCTACTCTTCACCTACTCCATGATCTGCTCACATCTTTAATCAACCAGACAAGTCCATATAAATAATTACTCCATATCCCTCCTCTTCCCCCACTTCTTCAAGTCATTGTACCTCCTCTTCCTTTCTAGTAACCTGTTCTCTTAATCTACTCTGCATAAATGGATAAGCTCATGTTAAATAGTTAATTCATTTTCCTGCAATGTATTTTAAATGCACACTTGCTGTACTACTTGATATTGCTTTATCTTTAACTGTTGTACCTATTGTTAAACTTTGTTTGTATCTAAGAATGTATGTTCAAAATTACAAATATATTTTTTGGAGCTTTTCTCCCCAGGACTCCATTGAAAACAGGTTCATTATGGCCCAATGGACTATCCTGGTAAACCAACTACAATAAATAAATAAAATAAAAATAAATATTATTGGCTCCAATGCTGCCAAAATGTAACTGCAGATATTTCAAAATATTCTCCACCACTTTATTTTGTGAATCAGGCTGTACACTTTACCACTATCATGCACTTAAGCAGGCAGTCTAGCTTCCATTTAGACAAAGAACATTTCCCATAAGCACTCTGTCCTTTACAAGGGCTACTGCAAGTCTTTTAAGTTACTTATTTCTATTAAATAGCAATCCAGACCACTCAGGGCTTCAAATTCCAGTGTTTTGACCCTGACCATCTGACTCTTTTCACTTATGTGTATTGATAGCGCTGTCACTTAGGCATTAGTATCTGGAACTCTTTCTCTAACTGCAATTTGAAACTCTCTCCCTAATGCCCTTTGCTAGCTTCCTACACCTATCTCTTTCAGCAAAGAACTAAAAATGTATCTATGGCAGCAAAGTGAATGCAGTTGTATTAGAAACAAGATTCTCATCTGCATTGTATAACTCTGCAGGATTACATTCTGTGGTGTACATATTGTCTTTAGCAGTCTGAAATAATTGTTGTATATAGAAGTTCAGGCTTTGCATTTCACTGTTCTTTGAACTTTATTATGCCAGAATTGTCATTTTGTTAATTTTTCGATATTTATAAGTTGGTCATGATTGAAAATGGGCCCCGATGGTCCAGTTTACCTTCCTGTTAAATAATGTAAACATACATACATACATATGAATAATGTAATTGCACTAACATTGTTATTGATAAAAATATCAGCAACCCAATTTGCTGGTTAGACCTTACACTTAACTTTATAAAAAAAAACAATAGAAATACTGTTCACTTCAAGCTAATTCCAAAACCAATAATGAAAAAAGCCAGGAAATGTCACATCCAAACACTTCATCAATTTATTGAGTGCTTTCATCCTTAAAACTTTCAGACTTCAACAGAACAATAAAACAGTCAGCACTGGTCCTTAAATAACAACAGTCCCACAATCCAGTCAGCTGACCACTCTTCAAACACATTAGAAAACAACTAATAAGAAGATACTGTATTTAGCCATAAATTCATAATAAAAATACATTTAAAATATATGATTATATAAATACAAATATGATTATCATACTATACTATATGCAATTATAATTTTGCTGCTGTCAGCCTTAACAGTGGAAAAAGAACCTATCATTTAATCCTGATACTTGTGTATTTATTTTTAACTGCTACATTAACTCTTTATACTCCAGAGTTGTTTCCCCAAGATCTTCCTTTTTTATTACCTGACAATTTTCTAAAATAAAAATAAAAATCTCTTAAGGTTAACACACTCATTTGTATGCTTATTGAGAGCATGTCTCATATCACATTTCTTTATATCACATTTATGTTCAGATATTCTATTATATAAAGTCCTCTATGTTTTACCCTCATATAATGCCATGCATGTTATGCAATTTATTAAGTAAACCACCCACCGTGTGTTGCAGTCATAACTTTCACTGCACTAATTATTCTACAGTAGCCCTTAACGGTGATACTTGGGCCATTATTAATACACTTGCAATATCTACAGATTCCACATTTTCTCATAATTCAGCTTTGTTTCTTACTGATAATATGACTTTGCTGCACTTGTTTTGTATTTTTATTTTTTCTAAACTCAGAAGTTGGTACAGTATCCAACTTATCTTTTACAGCTATATTAAATGCCACTTTCAAATTTTTAATAATTGTAGATTTCACATCCTTTGAAGGAAATGTCCATCTAGTTCAATCAACAGGTTCACAATTTTCTCCTGGTTTAACATTATTTTTGTTACATAAAATTGGTTGAAACCTTGCTTCTGCCAAATGAATAAGTAGATCAAACATGTAGCCTCTATTATATAACATTTTCATTAACTTCTTTTGTTCTTCTTTACAATTTATTTCATCTGATATTAACCCAAGAAGCCTTACCATCTGTCCCTTCACAAAATTATATTTTTGCTTAAAAGGATGACAACTCATACAATGCAAATATACATTTGAGAAGGTTGTATTTCTGTAAATATTAGATTCAAACCACACCACCACCTCCAGCTGGTGACACCATGATGCCAATAAAGGCATTTCCACAAAGCCAAGACAAAAACTACAAAACACAAAACAGGCAGCAACTAGTCTTTAAAAATACACAAGGCTTTATTCGCACAGCCAACAGTCAAGGATTTAGTGCTTTCATCTCCAAACAAGAAACTTAATCAGAATCAGTTGACACCATATCCTGTCCCAAATATAAAGCAATACTCATTCTCTCATTGGCCGACATAAACATATCCCAGTCCCCTCACCAAAACTCACAAGATTAAAATCAATCCTAATGTTTACACAAATAGAAAAATACATTTGAAAAACATAAATATAGAATTATATACATTCAAAAACATATATGAATACATATTTTATTCTATTATAATTTTACAATATTTATGAAAAGTACAAGAACGTGTGTTATAACTTATTTTCCCTTAATTTTAGGGCCGGGATAGATGAAATATGGTCAGTTAACCCTGGGAATACATAGGCATCAAGGTGTAATTGCCATATTAATTCCCAAAATTCCAGCCTGGATTCCAAGTCTCCACCCCTTTCTTGTGGTTTTAGTCTATCTAAAATCCAAAACTTAAAATCTACTTTATCACATTTAACCGCATGTCAAAACAAAGCATTCATTTATTTTTTTCATGTTATTTCGTACATGTGCTCATAAATGTTTTATCTCAAGCTGTATTCTTTTTTGCCTATATAAAATGCCCAATAACATGTGCAGTATGCTATATACACCACACCCTTTATTGAGAAATTATAGTGTTCTATTGCCTGCAGTCTACATTGGTGAACAAGTAACCATAATTCACTGTTATTGGCTATAAATGGGCACTAGGAGCATCTACCACACTTAAATGTTCCACCATTAACTCCTTCCTTTCCCACCATATTAAATTGTCCTTTTTCAAAATGTTCCTTCAAACTGGAATTTCTCCTGAAACTAAATTTTAAAGGCCTGTTAAATATATCTAACCTATTTGGCATATTGTCAAAAAGTTCCCAATACTTATTTATAATGTTCTGAATTTTCCCTGTGTCCTGGTTGTATGTTGTCACTAAATAACTGTCTTTCAGCTTTTCCTGGTTATGGGTCGCCACAGCGGAACTCCGGTCTGCTAATGATTGGCAGTAGATTTTTACGTGCTAGCTTGCCGGGCCTAACGCACAACCTTCAATGAAGGAACGCTCATTCACGCATGTCGACACACAGAAGACGCTTTAACTGAGAATCGAACGTGCAACGTCTAACTGTGAGACGACAACGCTACCGCAGTTGTATGTTTGTAACTAAATAAGGTATATAATTACATTCTACCTTCAATCCTCTTCCTGTATTCATTCTCTACTTACCATAATCATCATATACTGGCATGTTCAATAAGGGTAGATATTTATTTCCCCAACCCATTAATATTTATTTTTTAAGGGGTTTAACAAGATTCTCAGGATATCCCCTTTCATGAAACAAACTCTAGATGTAATCTAATTAACCTTCTAAGTCTTCCCTAATTGATGTCATATAGGCAGCCAGTACCATCAGCCCTTTGACTATATTTCTCTTCTGGGTAAATGGCGGACTACTCTCAAAATGAAGGTATGAGTTTGAAAAACATTTTTTCCTATATACTTGGTAGACATATCTCTTATTTATTAAATGATTCCAGATACTCACATCCAAATAATGTACTTCATTGTGTCCTATTTCGTGTGTAAAATTCATAAATTCCATAGTACCATTTAAATAATTTATAAAGGGGCAATTAGATGATATGAACCCTGCCAAATAATAACAATATCATCTAAAAAAATGGTAATAGGCCCTAATAAATTCCTTAAACTCCAAACTGAATACAAAATGCTTCTCCAAGTATAACATAACTATATTTGCAAAAACTGGTGTGCATGATGCACTCCATCCAACTGGTGATAGTACTCTACCTGGAAGTAAATAAAATGGTTTTTCAACACCAGTTCCATATTCTCCAGCACTAACCTGAAGTCATTCACTTTGAGGAAATTAAATTCCACCATTTAGTCAAAACATTCAAGTCCCAAATCATGCGGGATGACCAAAAATAAATCTTTTACATCTATAGTTATAAAACAAAACTTGAAATTGTACTCCACTTTCCCTATTTTGGACAGAAAGTCCCATGAATCAATCAGAATGTGGGAATATATACCATAAAAGTTTTTTTGTTGTCCACATATATAGCCAATGGTTGAGTTTTCAACCCAGGTGATGTAACCACCAGTCTCAATGGGGTGTTAAGGTGGTCCTTGGGGACTTTTGGTATTCCAAAGATCCCCAGAATGTATAGTTTAGGAACAATCAAAAATCCAAAAACTGTTTGTTCATATTCCCCTGTATCAGGTTATCTTCCAAAACTGTATCTATCCTTTTGTACTCCATATTCACTTCATTGTGTGATACCTGGGAATTCCTCTCACCTGAATTTAAAATCTCTAACATTTTAACTGAATAGTTCCAATATTCCATAATGACCACTCCACCCCCCTTGTTAGGTTTCATGAGTCTAATTGACTTATTTCTCATTAATTCTTCTAAAACCTGATTTTCTTCCCTTGTTATATTACTCATGCAATGTCCCTTTGTTTTGAATGCATTCTTAACTTCATTGACCACTAAAGTTTCAAAACTGAATATTTCTGGATGTAATGGGGGGGTTCCATGTACTTTTTTTGTTCAACTCCTCACCTATTGTTACAGGATGGGTTTCACTAAACAATAATTCTAAATTCAATTTCCTAGTGAACATTTTTATACATAATATGGTATTTGCCAAATTACATTTTCAGGCAGGTATAAAAGTGAACCCCTTCTTGAATAAACTGAAATGGTCAGTGTTAATGTCAATATCTGTATTATTAAATATGTGGAAATTGCCCTTGGCACAAATGACACCCTCTCTGTATATATTGTCTATTATTGACCCTTCATATTCTCCCATTCGAGCTTGTTGACAATCTTCTAATTGCCATTCTGTTTCCATTGGGGTTTGAGATAATATCTCCTCCTCTCTTGGTATTGGGGTCACTGTCTCCCCATTATCAGGGCATATGTGGATCATGAATTGAGGATCCTGACCCTCTCGGGTCTCCTTGGGGTCATGTTCCCCAAAAGGAACTCCCCATTCCTTACATTACCCTCAATTTCTTCATTACACTGTTCACCATTCACAGAATTGCCATTATTATTGTTGTTGTTATAGTTGTTATAGTTGTTATTATTATAACCCCTTCCATTACCATTTCTTTTGTGGGACCCCACAATATAGGCCATCCCTTCCACATAGTCTTTGTTATGTCTCTCTAAATTCCCCAGTTTTCTTGTTTGATTTTTACTAATAAAAGTGTCAATGTCCTTAAAAATAGTTAAATATTTCCATTTTTGTTCACTGATAATGAACAACAAGTCAGCCTGTATCTTCTGATTTAAAACCTCAATTTTGCCTTTGAGTACTTCAAGTATTTTATTGTTATTCTTAATAATTGCCCTCATCAGGGCTATTCCACATTCATTCAATATATTCACCACATCACTGAAAAATTCAGAACCCTTGTATAGAGTAGGGTAAACCCTACTGCTAGATAATTGGTTTTTGAATGAATGTATGGACAGGTTTCTGAATAATGTAGGCGAGAGTTCTATAATAATAGGTGAGGAGATTAACAAAAAAGTATATGGAACCCCCCCATTATATCCAGAAATATTCAATTTTAAAAATTTAGTGGTCAATGAAGTTAAAAACTTATTCAAAACAAAGGGACATCACATGTGTAATCTAACAAGGGAAGAAAAGCAGGATTTAGAAGAATTAAGGAGAAATAAGTTGATTAGAATCATGAAACCTGACAGGGGGGGGGGCAGAGTGATCATTATGGAATATTGGAACTATTCAGCTAAAATATTGGAGATTTTAAATTCAGGTGAGAGGTATTTTCAGGTATCACACAATAAAGTGAATATGGTGTAGAAAAGGATAGGTGTGGTTTTGGAAGATAACCTGATAACAAGCAATTGTTTGAATTTTTGAGGGTTCCTAAACCATACATTCCAGGGATCTTTGGAATGCCAAAAGTCCATAAGGACCACCTTGACTCAACCATTGGCTATATATGTGGATAACAACCTAAAACCCTTTTATAGTATATATCCCCACATTCTGAGTGATGCATTGGACTTTCTGTCCAAAATAGGGGAAGTGGAATTCAATCCCACTTTTTGTTTTATAACAATAGATGTAAAAGATTTATTTTCAGTCATCTGCGTGATTTGAGACTTGAATGGTTTGAGGAATTGTTGGTGGAATTTAATTTCCTGAAAGTGAATGACTTCAGGTTAGTTTTGGAGAATATGGAACTGGTATTGAAAAACTATTTTATTTACTTCCAGGGAGAGTACTATCACCAGTTAGATGGAGTGCCAATGGGCACATCATGCACACCAATTTTAACAAATACAGTTATACTGGGAACAGCACTTTGTATTCAGTTTGGAGTTTAAGGAATGGATTAGGGCGTATTGCCATTTTTTGATGATATATTTATTATTTGGCAGGGTTCGTGCAATCTAATTACCCCATTATGAATTATATAAATGGTACAATGCAATTTTTGAATTTTAAACACGAAATAGGGGACATTGAAGTACATTATTTGGATGTGCGTATCCAGAGGGATTTGATAAATAAGAGATATGTCTGCCAAGTATATAGGTAAACATGTTTTCAAACATATACCTTCATTTCAAGAGTAATCATCCATTTACACAGAAAAGAAATATAGTCAAAGGGCAGATGGTACTGGCTGCCTATATGACATTGATTATGGAAAACTTAGAAGGTGAATTAGATTACATTGAGAGTTTGTTTCATGAAAGGGGATATCCTGTGAATCGTGTTAAACCCCTTGAAAATGAAATATTAATGGGTTGGGGGAATACATATCAACCCTTATTGAACATGTCAGTATATGATGATTATGATAAGGAGAGAACAAGTACAGGAAGAGAACTGAAGGTAGAATGTAATAATATACCTAATTTAGTGACAACATACAACCAGGACACAGGGAAAATTCAGAACATTATAAATACATATTGGGAACTTTTTGGCAATATGCCAAATAGGTTAGATTTATTTAACAGGCCTTTAAAATTTATTTTCAGGAGAAATTACAATTTGAAGGACATTTTTAAAAAAGGACAATTTAATATGGTGGGAAAGGAAGGAGTTAATGGTGGAATATTTAAGTGTGGTAGATGTTCCCAGTGTCCGTTTATAGCCAATATCAGTGAATTATGGTTATCTGTTTACCAATGTAGACAACAGGCAATAGAAGACTATAATTGCTCAACAAAGGGTGTGGTGTATATAGTATATTGCACATCCTGTTGGGCATTTTATATAGGCAAAACAGAAAGCAGCAATTTATGAGCACATGTATGAAATAAAAAAAAAGAAACTAATGCTTTGTTTTGACATACAGTTCAATGTGACAAAACAGATTTTAAGTTCTGGATTTTAGACAGAGTAAAACCACAAAAAAGGTGTGGGAACTGGCAATCCAGGCTGGAATTTCATGAATTAATATGGCAATTACATCTTGATGCCTGTGTATACCCAGGGTTAAATGAGCATATTTCACTTACCCCAGCCCTAAAATTAAGGGCAAATAAGTTATAACACATGCTCTTGTAGTTTACATATATCTGTAAAATTATAATAGAATAAAATATGTATATATGTTTTTGAATGTACATGTCAAAGGAAAAATAAACTTTAAAAATGATCAAAACACGGTAGGTTCAGGTTAAGGCACTTTAATCTTGCAGCAAAGAGACAAAAACGTGCTATTACAGAGTTTGTCTAACTAGAAACAGGAAATACTTTCATTTGTATACACTTTCTAATAAGACATTGCCTACCAAGTTGACGTAGCAGGTTACAAATCTTTTCATCATCACTTGTTGGCCATCAGTCTCATGAATTTCTGCTGATTTATCAATTTTTGTGAGAAACTTCCTAAGGAAAACCAACTTGGCCTTGGTTACCACCAGTTAGATACATGTTATGCTGCCATTCAAGGTACTATGGCTAATTCAAGCACAAAGCTAGCAGTTCATTTCTCTAATAATCCTTTGTCTACATTATCTCTAAGCTTCTGCAGCTGTACATGTTCTCATACTTTGAACAGAGCTGATTGTTTAGAATCATTACATTTACAGAATATAGCATTATTCATTCATTCATTCCTGACCTAGCAGATAAGCACCTGCTTCTCAAGTACATTTCCAAAAGGCATAAACATGAATATTGCTGTGCTAGCAATTACTAGGTCAAAGGGCATCTTGCAAGTTTCATAAAACACACTGCAGTTTCAAAAAGCATCTTTTTTCAGTTCTCATATGAAACTCAATTTATATATAAGACAGTGCATATAAAATTGAATGAAAAACGTGTTAACTCTTTTAACTACTAATTAGCATTAAGCATACACACATTAATACATATTTTTCTAACATTTCCCCCCTGTTAATACTTTTTAATTCTATTTTCAAAAAGAATAAACAGTTTTCTTCTTTTCCTAACCTCTTCCAATCAGAATTTGCAGTTAAGAAAGTCATTCAGTTTAAACTATATGAAAGTGTTTCACATTCTAGCAGCACTTCAAATTCAGTACTCTGGTACATAGTCTCAGAAACTGATATGTCTATGAATTCTTTGATTAATTTCTTCATGCAGGGGATTCCACAACAAACACAAACTCCTATTAGGAGTAGTCCCACCCCAATGGCAATCAAAATGTTCATTAGGATGGAACCCCACCCCCCAAACAAATTCTGGAAAAAGTCCATCAGAGGGTTTGGGCCTGGTTTGGTCATGGCTGACACTTGCTGAATTACATCAAGATGGTCATTAATCTCGTGCTGATGATCTGGAATAAACGCACAGCATTCTTCTTTGATTAAAGTGCACGTCCCACCCCTCACCGCTAGGGTGAAGTCAAGAGCCATTCAATTCTGGAGCACTACAGTTCTCATTGCATTCAGTTCACCAGTTATCAGTTCAAGAGCAGAAAAAGTTGCATTACTCATCACTTCAAGAAGTTTAGACAGTTTTCACAGCTCCCAAATCGATTTAACTGTGCCATATACTGGTAGTATGCCTGCCCACGATATGACAGCGTCACTCAAGTCCATGTGTGTAAGTTTGGTACCCACACTATGATGGTCTTTCCAGCCTGCCTCGATCTGTCCCACTGGATTCTCAGGTTTTTTAACAGTCTTTTTGGTTACATCTTGGGTATTTCGAATATTTCCCTGAGGCAAGACTGCAGTGTGTCGTATGGCCAGGACCAGGTATCCCAAAAAACAACTGCCGGACCAATTCTCAGGTAACCATTTATATGCTTTTTTACCGCACACAAAATAACAGTCCTCTACTTTAGTGGTTACTTTGTTATGAAATGACTGCCCTGCATGAAACATTTTCCTATCTATTACAGATAACTGTTTAAAAAGTACAGGATTACGTTGTACCTGATCAAGAGTCTTACGCATAGATTTAAGAAATGAGTTATAATCTGTACTACAAGATCCACCTAAATCGTTTGCTTTTGCATAACATTTATATTGTACGGTCACATTACACTTGCTCCAACCCACTTGTATGGTATCATTCTTATAAAAACATACTATTCCCTTTTGTGTCACAGGCAAATACAGTGCTACCTTATCATATGCTTTAATAGCTACTGTGTCAAAAAACAGATTTTCCCAGGTCTCATTGACCCCTAGGGGGATAGCAGTCATTAATAAGCCCCCATATGCTGTTGGTATGGCTGTGCAGATCCAGCAGTTCGAAACATTAAAAGTCTCAGCATACACACGTGTAATTGCCTGATAAGTGTTAAAGTTCGGATGCCAGTCTATGTTTGGCCCATCACGTTTAATTAGTTCAACTTTTGTGGCAGGAAAAAGGAAAGGCCACAACAAAAAGAACAATGTAATTAGCATAGCTATGAAAATGATCATGCAAGTTTTCTGAGGTTGTTTAATGTCTCCATTCACTCTATACCTGGCCATTTTGTTCTTGTTGTACAACAGTAACAAGGTTTTTGTCCAGTTCAAAGTTCTTAACCAATTTACAGTGTGTCAAATGAATCAGGATGCTCGCTCCGTGATCTTGACTGCAGTGGGTGTCGACAGTAGTACCTGGTACGGCCCTTCCCACTTTGGAGAACTCCAGTTCTTTTTCTTCACAATCTTCACCCAGACCCAGGTGCCTGGGGCTACTGCTGCTTCCGATTTCAGTTGCTCTTTATCTGAAACAGAATTTAACTGCAAAAGTTTGTTATTCAAAAATCGCCTCATATACCCTGCAAGTGAACTGTCAGCCTCCTGCTCTGCAGACATGAGAGGTTTCCACTGAGGTGTATAATATGCCCTCCCAAACAAAACTTCAAAAGGAGTTAATCCCTTTGCATTTGGAACAGTTCTCATGCTCAACAGTGCCAGAGGTAAACAGTGCACCCAGTTCTTTTGTGTCTCACTAATCAATTTTCTAAGCTTATTCTTCGACACCCCATTGTGCCTCTCTACTAATCCTGCAGATTGGGGGTGATACGCACAGTGGTCTTTCAATGATATCCCGAAATAGCGACTAGGTTGTTGTATTGTTTGGTTTACAAAATGTGTACCATTGTCACTATAGATCTTCTCCGGTATGCCAAATCTATGTATAATTTCGTTAACAAGGACCTTTGCGACAGTAGCTGCATCTGGATTTTTAGTTGGAAAAGCTTCCACCCATTTGGAAAACATATCTATAATGATGAGACAGTACTTTTTATTTTTGCATTTGTTCAGTTCTATAAAATCCATACAAATAGTATGAAACGGATACGGTGGTGTAGGGAAACTCCCTTGCTTAGGTTTCAATGCCCCTTGTGCATGGTGCTTGTTACAAACATGGCATGCTGGACAAAATTTTTTTGTGTAATTAGTAAATCCATACATCGTAAACACTTAATTCACTAACTGTACCATCCCCCCTGTTGCCCATGGCTCAACAAAGCTGCGTATCTAAACAAGTTAGATGGTAGAATTGGTTTCTTTTCTTTGGAGATGTACAGTCCCTTCTCAAGGATTGCTGCTCGTTTTATCCACTTTTGTTTTTCTACATTTGTGCCTGCATTGTTTTTAACATTTCTAAATCTAAAATCTCAGAAGGTTGTAATTCCTCACTCAAAAGGAAAACTTCTGAAGCTGAAGCTGCCTGTTTTGCAGCTGTATCAGCCCTCGCTTTACCTTTTGAAATTCTATCCTGATGCTTGATATGAGCTACGCATTTGCAAATAGCTACTTTTTGAGGTAACTGAATAGAGTCTAACAAATCTAAAATAAATTGCGCATGATTAATTGGTTTACCAGCAGATGTTATCATTCCTCTATTTTTCCACTGCTGCGCAAAAACATGTACAGTAGAAAAAGCATGCTGGCTGTCAGTAAAAATATTCACTTTCTTACCTTCTGCTAAGGTACATGCCCTTGTCAAGGCAATCAATTCTGCTGCTTGTGCAGATAAGTTGTGTGGTAGAGACTTCGCTTCTAAAATTCAGAAACTATTGTATACCCCACTAGATTCTGTCCTGTAGGACCCCTCCTGCACGAGCTGTCTACATAGTATGTCACCTCGGCATCATCCAAGGGAACATCTGTAAGGTCTTGTCTAGGTAGTGTCTTTTGCTCAATCTCCTGCAGGCAGCAGTGAGGTTTGCCATCTGCAGGGGTTGGGAGCAAGGTTGACGGATTCAGAGTTGTGCATCGTTCAGTTGTCATATGAGGTTGGCTCAACAGTATAGTCATACAGGAAAGATGTCTAGCAGGAGAAAGATATGCTACTTTTTCTTGCAGTAAAATGATTGCGACTGCATGAGGCACTCTCAATGTGAGAGGGTGGAACAACACTACTGAGGCTGAAGCCTGCACTGCCATTGCAGCTGCAACTACTGCTTGTACACAGTGGGGCAAGGATCGCGCCACTGGGTCTAACTGTGATGAATAGTAAGCTATGGGGCGTTGTCTGTCCCCATGCTGCTGTGTCAACACTGATGCCATATAACCTTGCTTACAGTCTACAGTTTGGAAAAATCACTTATGATAGTTTGGTAATCCTAGAACTAAGGAAGATGCTATCAGTTGTTTTAGCTTGCAGAAGGCTGCTTCTGCTTCTGGTGTCCACTGTAATAAATCCTGTGCTGCCATCGGCTTTCTGAATATCAAATTAGTCAGCAGAGCAGATTCCAAAGCATAATTTGGTATCCAACTCCGACAAAAGTTAGTAGTTCCCAGGAAGGACATCATTTCCTTCTTGGTAGTTGGTCTAGGTGCTTGTAATATTGCTGTTTTTCTGTCTTCATCTAATATTCTGCCTTCTTTGGATATTACATATCCCAGGTATTTAACTTGTTTTCTCCAAAGTTGCAGTTTGTTTTTGTTTACCTTGCATCCTTGAGTAGCTAAAAATTGTAATAATGCTATGGTATCCTCCCTGCATTCTTGCTGGGTGGGGGCTGCCAGCAGAATGTCATCTACATAAAGTAAAATCTGACTACCTTTCGGTGGGATAAATCCCGCCAGGTTACTTGCCATTTCCTGTGCAAATATCGTTGGACTTTCACAATATTTCTGTGATAATCTCGTATAATTATACCGTTTCCCCTGAAATGTAAATGCAAACCAGTGTTGGCTGTCAGGGTGTATCGGTATTGAGAAAAATGCATTGCTAATATCTACCACAGAAAAATACTTCTGTTGAGGTTTCAAATCATTCAATAAGGTATGTGGATCTGGCACCGTTGGTGCCCTGGGTATAACTGCGTCATTTACAGCCTGTAGATCTTGGACCATACACCATTCCCCGTTTGCTTTCCTAACAGGAAATAAGGGTGTATTACATTATGAATCGGGAGATTCTATTAAGACTCCTTCCTTAAGTAAGGCTGCTATTATAGGTTTGATCCCTATCTCTGCATCCTTTCTCAAGGGATACTGTCTTTTCTGAGGTCTAAATGCTGATTTTGGCATAATAATAACTGGTCCTGCTGTACAAATAAGTCCTACATCTGATTTCCCTGTTGACCAGAGAGTTTCTGGTATGTCTCATAAGGCTTTTTCCTCTTCTTCCAGTAAGAATAATACTCAGCTATCCTCACTGGCCTGTGAGTGCACAGCTGGGTGTGTCTGTGTTATCCAATTCAATTTCTGCTTCTGTACTCCTTGTTCAGAGAGCTCTAACTCTGTCTGTTTTTCCCACCTCGTGACTTTTTCTCCTAAGTCTGCCCACTTCAAATTTCTATTTTTGGTTAAGCTTACATGTGGCAATCGATTAGATTTGTAAAGTGCTAAAAATTCCTGGGGCAATGAACAGCTTATTACACTGTTTCCTTCTTTGTCCCAGTACAAATTTCGTAATACTAGCCTGTTTGCATGGTTTTTAAACAACTCTTGCTCATATTCTTTGTGAGGTCCTGGTCTATTACAGTGATATAGAGTACAATGCAACAAATGCTGTTTGTCAGTGTCAAGGGAGGGGGATTTACTGATGGCTACGTTCATCAGTTCTTCAGTTACTGCCCCTGGACCAGTTGTAACCAAGTCCTGGCTGTACCAATAATATGTCTCACCCTCCAGTTGCACTACAAAAGTATCCATTTGTCGCTGTGCTTCCATACCCTGCATGGTTGGGACTACGGCTATGCCAAATATCTGCATTAAGTCTCTGCCCAAGAAATTTACTGGGCATTTTGCAGAAACAACAATTTTGCTTTTCTGGGTCATTCCTGAAACGGGGTCAGTTATTGCTATGTCATGGGAGAGTGGCTCCCAATACAGCTCTCCATTAGCTGCTTTTACTAGTATGTAATCTGGTGATTCTGAATCTTCCGGTAATTTGGAAGGATGTATCAGGGTCCGTGAAGCCCCTGAGTCACACAAAAATTTGACTTCCCTCCCCTCTACCAGAAGCGTAACTTCCGGTTTTGTGTCTGCTAAGTAGAGCTCTAGACTCAATAATGCTAAATCCAAAATTTCATTTTATTCATCGTCTACGAATTCATGTACATCCTCTACCCCTTCTGTCACATCCTCTACCCTTGCTACCACACTCGCATTTGTCTTTTCCTGTTTGTTCTTATCCAGTGATTCCTGACTATCATATAGTCATTCCTCACCCTCCTTATCTTCCGTAGTTACTTTTTTATTTAGCCTGCAATCCCTTGCCAAATGTCCTTTTTTCCCGCATTTAAAACATTCACCCCTTTTCTTTCTTTCTTCAAAATCTTCTGATCGTTTATCAGATTGTTTGTTTCCCTGGGCATTTTTCTTACCCTTTTTCCTGGTTTGTACTACAAAGACTTCTGACCCATCTTCTACTGCAAATACTTGAGCTTTCTTTTTCTTTTTGCTATTAAAATGCGTTTCGGCATGTCTTGCATATTCAAGTAATGACTGTAATCTACTTGTACGATGATCTACCATGTGCTTTGTAATAAAGCTGCTAATGGGAGTAATACTACCTTTTAAGAATGCGTTCTTTAGCTGCTGCTCATATGGGGAATCATGTGTTTGATCTTCAGGTATCTGCATCCCGCAATGGTTATTAAAACATTCTAATAATCTAAGCATAATATCTATCAACAGTTTGACCTTCCTGTTGTATGCACTGATTAATGCAAGTCCAATAAGCCCTAGGCTTCCATTTTTCAGGGATTTGGTCTGTCAGACCTTTCACTCTGTTATCCAGTTCTGCATTACTATGTGGGAGTGGTCTGAGCTCTGCATCACGGGGATTCCAGTTGCCACTGATCATGTGCCAATCTGGACCTACAATTTGTCTAACTACTTTTTCTACTTCTTCTCCATTCAAATGGTAACTTAATCTCATACCCTGTAAGTCTTCTAAGAATTTTCTAAAATTAACTTTTGGATGGGGAATTCCCTCTGTGGCTTTCCGGATATCTTCCGGTGTCCACGGTCTATAAACTAAGAGAGTCAGATCCTGTCCTTCCTGTCCTGCTTATGGGTTTGGTACTTCTATGAGTGGACATATCTCTTCCTCACTCATAGCTTGTGAATTTTTATTCATTTCATATAATTCAATTTCACCTCTAAAGTTACGTGTTTGAGACCTAGTCTCGATAGGATCCCGGACAAACGGTTTTGATTTTGCAGGAACAGCCGGGTATAGCGGAGGTGGATCAGCTTGTCCACTCGCTTCATATTCTGGTAAGGGAAGCGGAGGGGGTGGAGGAGAGGCTGTTGCTATTACCAAGTTATTATCTTCTTTGTCTAAGAACATTGCTTTCGAATTTTTAATCTTTTGTTCTCTGTGATTTGCTTCCTCAAGCCACCTATGTGTCTGAGGGACTCCTAATTGCCGTTGCTTTTTCAGCTGACCTTTTGCATCTGTTTAAAATTATCTGACAAGTTTAATAAGTGAAGATTTATCTAAATTACCATCAAATTTGTATTTATCAACCCATTTCGTATAGTACTTAACATTATCGGCACGCTGTAATTGCATGTATTTTGCGTCTTCAGTTAGGGGCGGGTCTCGGGAATTTTTCGTGAACTGATTTCCCATGTTGCCTTAGCTAAGCTGTAAATTGTTACGTAACCCTTCTTATCATGTGGTATCACAGTTTTACACCTTTTCACAGTTTATCTAGAATAACTGTCTACCTATTCTGTTTCCCTGATCTATGACAAGACAGTAACCTTTTTGTCCCTGATCTGCACATGCAAATCCTCCTGACAAAAAACAGTTCTGCAACTAGTCCCTGATCTAAAACAGAAAAAGGTAAATTCCTCCTTACCTGACCCTCCGTGAATTGATCCACCGGATCGTTGACTCGTCCTCCAATCCCAGATCAGAAACAGTGGCTGGCCTCTTTCGAACGACAATTCAGTCGGAGGTCTTTCAAAACAGAAGAGCCGATTTGACCTCTTCTCTGTATGGGTACATGCCACTGGGGCCCAATTCTGACCTAGGCCTAGAGCAAGAGGTACTTTCCGGTCCGAAGGACCAAACTGTCAAAGGAAAAATAAACTTTAAAAATGATCAAAACATGGTAGGTTCAGGTTAAGGCACTTTAATCTTGCAGCAAGGAGACAAAAACTTGCTATTACAGAGTTTGTCTAAATAGAAACAAGAAATACTTTCATTTTTATACACTTTCTAATAAGACATTGCCTACCAAGCTGATGTAGCAGGTTACAAGTCTTTTCATCATCACTTGTTGACCATCAGTCTCATGAATTTCTGCTGATTTATAAATTTTTGTGAGAAACTTCCTAAGGAAAACAACGTGGCCTTGGTTACCACTGGTTAGATACATGTCATGTTGCCATTCAAGGTACTATGGCTAATTCAAGCACAAAGCTAGCAGTTCATTTCTTTAATAATTCTTTGTCTACATTATCTCTAAGCTTCTGCAGCTGTACATGTTCTCATACTTTGAACAAAGCTGATTGTTTAGAATCATTACATTTACAGAATATAGCATTGTTCATTCATTCGTTCCTGACCTAGCAGATAAGCACCTGCTTCTCAAGTACATTTCCAAAAGGCATAAACATGAATATTGCTGTGCTAGCAATTACTAGGTCAGATGGCATCTTGTAAGTTTCAGAAAACACATTGCAGTTTTAAAAAGCATCTTTTTTCAGTTCTCATATGAAACTCAATTTATATATAAGACAGTGCATATAAAATAGAATGAAAAACGTGTTAACTCTTTTAACTACTAATTAGCATTAAGCATATACACATTAATACATATTTTTCTAACAGTACATATTTTTATATTTATGTTTTTCAAATGTATGTTTCTATTTGTGTAAAGAATAGGATTGATTTTAATCTTGTGAGTTTTGTGAGGGGATTGGGATATGTTCATGTCAGCCAATGAGAGATGGAGTATTGCTTTATATTTGGGACATGGTATGGTGTCAACTGATTCTGATGAAGCTTCCTGTTTGGAGATGAAAGTGCTAAATCCTTGACTGTTGGTTGTGTGAATAAAGTGTTGTGTATTTTTAAAGACTAGTTGCTGCCCATTTTGTGTTTTGCAGTTTTTGATCTTGGCTTTGTGGGATTGCCTTTATTGGTGCCATGCTGTCACCAGTTTGAGGTCATGGTGTTGTTATAAATGGTTATTTCCTTCATTGTGTTCCACAGGATTTTGAAATATTAGATTCAAACTTATCATGCAGATAATCTTTACTAATTTACATCTAACTATCCCTTACCATCTACAGAAAATGTATATTTAAATCTAAAAAAATAGGGGTTCCTTCCAAATATTCCATAAATTCATTGAGTTCCTTGTATTCTTTCTCAGAGTATTGACCAAAAATTATACATGAATACATTTTCTGTATTTGGAATGCATTACAAAGTTCATTTCCCATATAATATTGAAAAATATTGGAGATGATGCAGATTCTGTGGCTACTCCAAGCAATTGTTGGAAATATTGACCTTTAAAAAAAAGAAAGTTATTTTTCAAAATAACCTCCATAAAGTCAGAGATCAATCTAATTTCATTATTCTTCAGCTTGTGAAACTTTGTAATTGATTCAGTAAACCAGAATATACCTTTTTGTATATAATTTATTGTGAATAAATCAATAACCTCTGTAGTAACAAACACAGCATCTTCCAAATATACATTATTAGTTAAACAACCTAAAAAGGGCCATGAATCTTTTAATGCACAACATTTGCCATCAAAAAATGTTTTAAGCTTTCTATCCAAATAACTGGTCAATGGTTTAGTTTTTGAACTACTGGCTACCACAGTTGGATATGGTGGAAATACAAATTTGCTTCTTAAGCATTCTAAAGATTGCTGACACAATATGATTTTTAACTTGCAAAAAAGGTATTCTGAATTTTCAAAATCTCCATGTATTAATAAGTCCAACATCATACAATCCATTTTTAAATAAGCAATACATACTTTGTTTTGATACCTGTTCATATTTTTGTACATCAGTTAACATGTAGCATTTTATTTATAATTTATTTATTGACATTTGCTTACCAGGAAAGTTAAACTGGGTCACTAGAGCCCTTTTTCAGTGGATGCCCAAGGAGAAAAATCTCCATGCAACAAAGGAAAAACAATTCAAAGACATTACATAAAAACAATAATTAATAATACTGTAAGGCACAGAGAAAACAAATATGTTACAGAGAACAATGAGAAAAAGCAATGTAAAACTCTGAACAGTTTTGAAGGATATCCTTTTGGCAATTCATGGAAGTAATAGTAAAAGTCATGTGTTTGGTTTAGTTGCAACTATAAAGGGGGAGTGAGACTAGGGTAGATTAGTATAAATTTTAAATTATTTTTCAGTGTCATAAAATTAAAACAATATTCCCACCTTTATAAGATTTCATTACTTTTACCATTTTATTACTTGAAGTTACAGCTAATTGCTCCATTTCTTCCCTTGTCATGTTATAAGCATGGTATTTCTTGGACTCATTTTAATACCCTCTAATATCTGTCTTACATATCCTTTCAAAACAAGCTAGTGGTTGAAGGGTAGACTATAAATAATCTTTTTGCTAAACTTATTATTAACTAAATGCTCTTCTACTTTACTATTGATTATGAACATTAATTTAAATTTTTTGGTATATAGACTTAAATCAATTAATGTAAAGACAAGATAGCACTCACAACAAGCTCCGTGCACACAAGAAAATAAATAATAACAAGTCCAAAAAGTCAAAACTGTTGCACGGAGAAGCAGGACTCTTGAAAAGCAATGTCCATGTATACTCACAAAGGCTGCCTGTAATGGCACACCATCAACTGTTCTTTAAATTCAAAAGTCAGTTACAAAAAGTCACAACTTGCTATTCAGCACTGTCAGGGACTTCCAATTGCATCAGTTAACTTCACCGAACAATAACTTGTAGACATTCAAATGCAAAAGGCTGCCTGTAATGGCACACCATCAACTGTTCTTTAAATTCAAAAGTCAGTTACAAAAAGTCACAACTTGCTATTCAGCACTGTCAGGAACTTCCAATTGCATCAGTTAACTTCACCAAACAATAACTTGTAGACATTCAAATGCACTAATCCAAGCGTTCAGCGAAGTTTAAAGAAAAAGAAAAGTTTATTTAACATCCGGCTAGCGCTTTCAACAAGGTCTTCTTCAGGCCGTTATACAATTTTTCAAAAACTTTCACATACATTTATAGAGGATGTGATGTAAACAATCTGATGTCATATCCTGTACAATTTAAAAACAGTTAAAAATGAAAACATTCACCTAACCATTTAAACACTGTGACATTTAAACACATAGCACTCTTGGTAGGAGTAGCAAATATAGCTACTGTTTATAAAAGCATCAAAACTTTTTTGTATCCCTAAAACAATTACAAATAAAATATGTTAGAACTTTAAAATTATAAAACATTCTACTAACCATTTAAAGGCTATTGAGTTAAAATACCTGACTTTTAGTTGGGTATGACTTCTTACAAGCAACATTAGCACATGCGTTGACAAATGCCATAAACTACACTATTATTCGCACGATCATCAACAATTACAGTTCTGTGACTGTTCACACTAAAATACCTTGAAAGACTGAATATTCTACTAAACATTCAGGCATCTTGAAATAATATACCTAACATACCGTTAGGTGTAAAAAATTGTAATATTACCAAGCGCTAAATTCTTGTTACTTATAACACATATAAGACCTACGTGTGTGTGGGGGTTTGGATGAAAGAGGGGGGGGGGACTGTGATACAAAGTGATGTAAAGGGAGTGGGGGGAAAAATATGTTATAACTTTAAAATTATAAAACATTCTATTAACCATTCAAAGGCTATTGAGTTAAAATACCTGACTTTTAGTAAGGTATGACTTCTTACAAGCAACATTAGCATATGCGTTGACAAATGCCATAAACTACACTATTATTCGCACGATCATCAACAATTACAGTTCTGTGACTGTTCACACTAACCTTGAAAGACTGAATATTCTAGTACACATTCAGGCATCTTGAAGTAATATACCTAACATACCGTTAGGTGTAAAAAATTGTAATATTACCAAGCGCTTGGTATTTTAACTCAATAGCCTTTGAATGGTTAATAGAATGTTTTATAATTTTAAAGTTCTAACATATTTTCCCCCCCACTCCCTTTACCCATTTTATCCCACCCCCTTGTCTGGTTTGACTGACCTTTCACCAGTTTCATACACCATCATCTGTATCACAGTCCCCCTCTTTCATCCAAACCCCCACACACGTAGGTCTTATATGTGTTATAAGTAACAAGAATTTAGCTTGGTAATATTACATTTTTACACCTAACGGTATGTTAGGTATATTATTTCAAGATGCCTGAATGTTTAGTAGAATATTCAGTCTTTCAAGGTATTTTAGTGTGAACAGTCACAGAACTGTAATTGTTGATGATCGTATAATAATAGTGTAGTTTATGGCATTTGTCAACGCATGTGCTAATGTTGCTTGTAAGAAGTCATACCCAACTAAAAGTCAGGTATTTTAACTCAATAGCCTTTAAATGGTTAGTAGAATGTTTTATAATTTTAAAGTTCTAACATATTTTATTTGTAATAGTTTTAGGGATACAAAAAAGTTTTGATGGTTTTATAAACAGTAGCTATATTTGCTACTCCTACCAAGAGTGCTATGTGTTTAAATGTCACAGTGTTTAAATGGTTAGGTGAATGTTTTCATTTTAACTGTTTTAAATTGTACAGGATATGACATCAGATTGTTTATGTCACATCCTCTATAAATGTATGTGAAAGTTTTGAAAATTGTATAACGGCCTGAAGAAGACCTTGTTGAAAGCGCTTAGGATGTTAAATAAACTTTTCTTTTTTTTAAACTTCGCTGAACGCTTGGATTAGTGCATTTGAATGTCTACAAGTTATTGTTTGGTGAAGTTAACTGATGCAATTGGAAGTTCCTGACAGTGCTGAATAGCAAGTTGTGACTTTTTGTAACTGACTTTTGAATTTAAAGAACAGTTGATGGTGTGCCATTACAGGCAGCCTTTTGCATTTGAATGTCTACAAGTTATTGTTCGGTGAAGTTAACTGATGCAATTGGAAGTTCCTGACAGTGCTGAATAGCAAGTTGTGACTTTTTGTAACTGACTTTTGAATTTAAAGAACAGTTGATGGTGTGCCATTACAGGCAGCCTTTGTGAGTATACATGGACATTGCTTTTCAAGAGTCCTGCTTCTCCGTGCAACAGTTTTGACTTTTTGGACTTAAATCAATTAATGTCATAACAAGGTTGGTCCTTCTAAGTGGTGCAAAAGTGAAACCTTTTATAAACAATTTAAAATTTAAGGCAGTAACAATGTACTCACTGTAATTATAAAGGTAAAAGATATCCTTAGACAAAACGTCATCTGTACGTTTGTTTCCAGAAACAGAAGAAACATCCATGCCATTGTCCATTCCAGTCTAACATTGTTTGGTAGCATCCTGTTCTTCATTAAGTACTTTGCCTCTTTAGATGTTCCTCATCTTTGGTTCCTCATGTTTTTTTTGTAATATACATACATACATATGGCTCAACTGGTCTTTGCCCCTTGAGTCTGCCATTCTCTCTGAGTGGCACAAACCTGGAAAGTCCATCTTTTCCACCTCCTTACTTGCAGAATGATGACACTCATACTTAAGAGAGTAATCCTTTCACCAACATTGTGCAGATGTTTTTTTTCTGTTATTGACTTTAACTTTCCATTGATGTACAGGCAAATGATATGCTAATTTTTGCTCATAGACAGTTTTATTTCTCCTGAATTAATTTTCCTTTTCATAAGAAACAGCCTGTTTGTGTCTGCCAACTTTGGGGAAAACACTGAAATAGTCTTGCTTATATGCAAAAAAAAAAAAAAAAACATTGATAATAAATTGATTCAAAATGTTCATTGTCCCCCCAAACAATCCATTGTTGCTTCATTGGCTGTATTCAACATAAGCATCATTTCAAAAACTATTCAGTCAAACAGGTCAAATAACTCATGGTGCAAAATGGAGTTCTGTTCAAGTCTTTTGAGAAACTTCTACTTTCTTAACCTCCTTTGGGACACATGCATTTCTTATATTTTCTTCAAATATATTAATTGTTCAGTTGCAAGTTTCTAAATTTTATATATTTTTTTTAATAAATGTATTTGCTGCAACACAATACCTTGTAAGGGTCAGACTTTATTTTCCTTTAAAGAAATATAGAACTTTACTTATCATGTTGAAGTCCTAAACTCCATAATCTGCTGTCAGCTAACATGAGGCAATGAGATCTCCAACTGCTAAATCTTATAACTAGTGTTACCTTGGTCAGAATTATGTAAGTGGAAAGGAAAAAAGCTGGTTCACAGTTTCCCTAAAATGTTTCTCTCTAGCTTCCACAACTTTATAGTATATAGACTCCTTAAATATAGCCTACTGATTTTAGCCTACCTCCTTCAACTTGCTTAACCTAAGATCTCCACTCCTCTTTCTTCTTCAAGTTAAACATTTAGTTTTTCAAAACATTTCATATGCATTGAAGGCAAGGCCTTCTTTCCATTTTATTTATTTATTTTTTGTTGAATAAGTTAGCCATGCACTACAGTGTCCATTTTGAAAAGGGCCCACAGGGAGAAGATTCTGAACAATATGTAAATGGCATGGCATCTATAAACTATATATTACTAATGAACTACCAGTAATAACACATTACTATATAATGCCACAAAATGCAGACGCATGCAACTGATGCATGGGTTGTTAATCTGGGATTTGGGATACTAATATGGGATTTCGGATACTAATTTGTGATTTGAATTTACCATACACGACTTGATAATAAGAATGAACATACCTAGTTAAACTAAAGTTACACATTATGCATTTACCATACTTTAAATACTAAGTATTAAGGAGACAGTATCCATGGAGATATTAGTAGGCTATTAACTATGTGAATTTAAAATACCTGCAATGAGTGAGTGAGTGTGCAGTGAAAGTGAGAGAATAGATAGTTTTCTGCATCTTATGCACATGGACAGCTTTGAGAATAACTATTTACAGGCAGCCTTAAATGTTGCTAAGGAAATAGGTTTTCTTATATCTCATGGAAGACTGTATAGAGTAAATTTAAGAACAGTGACTAGGTCAGAGATATTTCAGTGGATCTTTACAGACTTTTTAAATATGTACTGGTTGAAGGATATAAAATCCATACTTGGTTTCTACCATGTTATTAGGTCTACAAGGATTTTTGTTTAGTAACGTATGTGTGGATCATAGGTGAGTGTACTGGATCTTTGTCTGAAGTGCCAGCCATTCTAACTTTAACAGTGAACTTTCTGCTACTGTATGTTCTAACCAACAAGCTTTCCCCAATCAGACTTCCTTTGTATTGAGTATCCCCAGCATAGGAGCAAAATTTGTCCAGAGGGTACATCATCTAGGCAGTCATGGGGTAGTTTCTGCTGTTGCTTTCATCACATGAAAAAATACATTATTTTTAGGGACTAATCTCTTTCCTGCATACAGTCTATGCAAACAACATCCTAGTGAGGACCTGGTTTCGTTACAAATGCTTGTGTACAGTTAGCTCACGAGACCTGCTGACCCCTGCTGACACTCACTCAAGTCAGTTAGTGCTATAACTTCCACTACCCCAGTTCCTGTGCACTAACACTAAGCTAACTGTCCCTCCCAGAACCCTGGCTCTAACCCAAAAAACAACTCCCAGTCACTTCCTAAACCTAGAATCCCCTCTCCCCTCCCTTGCCATAACCCACCTCCAACTAAATAAAGCTAAACTCTCTCCTCCCTAAACCTAACCTTGTACTAATTCCCAATCCCTCCCTAAACCTAAAATCCCAATCCACTCCATAACTCTAGTCTCTCATTTGCTTCCTAAATCTAAAATCCCCCTCTCCTCCCTCTCTAAACCTAAAGTCCCCTCCCTACTTACCAATTCTTCATCACAGAACATGGCTAAGCAAGTACACAGTTTAACCAGGAAAAGTAAAATAAAATGGCTGTAGTGATCTTTAACAGGGACCAGTTAACTAGATGTGAAGTAAACAGAGCACAGCTCCTTAAATGACCTATTAGGGAGGAATACAAGATAAATGCTAGAGTAGTACAGTGACTTACTTTTTGAGAGGGAAAAAAATAAAAGTACAATAAAATTAGAGAAACTTTCTAGGGGATAGGAGAGTGGTTTGGATATTGCAGCAACTGTGTCCCTGAACTTATGTTTGAGTTTGAGCAGTTGCTCGGTCTGAGGGATGGGTGGCAAAACAGCTGCTTGAGCCCCTGGCTGTGAGTTTCTGGACTTCGAGCAGCTGGAGCTTAAGTGAATATAGGGGTCTTGTGGGGACCATTGCACCTTCTCTATGTAAATATACATTTCTAAACACCTGCATGAGAGGCTGCTGTAAATGCTGAATACATGTCCCAAGGTCACTTCTTGCTTTGCTACCCCCCTTATTCTAGAAGATTATGGCATGGACCTTGGTCCCTCCCTTCCAGGATGGGCATGACCATCCTTCCCACACCAGCTGTGACAGGTACCTGAACTGCTAATTTATCTTAGGTTGTCTAGGTTATGGTTGGGGCTTTATCTCTCTCTCTCTCTCTCTCTCTCTCTCTCTGCACTAAAGCTGGCACCTGTATATAGTCTCTCAGTTTAAGATGATCATAGATTTGCATCTTGGTTGTGTAATTCTCATCACATATTCATTCAATGCAAAATCTGCCATTGTTCATAGTACTGGTCACCTTATGCCAAGTAGTCTACCTTCTAAGGCTGATAAAAGGCCGCTCTTAATACAAAAAATAAAACAACAAAACCAAAACAAATAAATAAATAAAAAAACAGCACCTTCAGTTGTTAAAAAAGATTCCTCTTAATTGCTCATTTTTTTATACTGCTGCTTGCATAACTGATGTGTCTTGTACCCATCTTGCACTTTTCACCATGTCATATTTGTCTTTAAACTTACTTTTGTTACTTTTTCCTGATTTATGACTGAAAAAGTACCCTTAAATCAGTCCATATACCTGGTTAACAAAAGAATAAATTAATATATTGGCAAATATATAAATAACATTGCACAGAGCTTTGTTGTTCACTTTAATAACACTTGTGTGTTTACTGTGTCAAGTAAAATAATGTGACTCCACTACTGGCTGGATTTATTCACATTTTTCGTACTTCATAGCATTTCACAATTAATGTTTCATGAAATGTTAAACCACATCTGCCCATATATAGTTTCCTCTGTTTCACTCACATCAGCAAAGTGAAGCAGAGAAAATGTTATGGAGATTTACTTTTCTGTCTCTTTTAATCTACATAACATATGAGGTCAAGTCGTCAAAAAAGCTCTGGGTCTTATGCAACTCACTGCATAAACACATTTAAAATGTTTGAAAGAAAGGCACTAATTTAGACATCTATGCAGATGGCAACACACTGTGATTATATTACTGCAAGATGAATTGCTAGTTTTAGTAGTATGTTTTCTGTACAAATGCTTTTGTGATATTAAGAGCCTGCATGTATAATTATGACGTCTAGGTTTGTTTCTTCCACAGCTACAGAGAAATATAGGTGGTACTAGTTAAACACGATATGATTAGCATGTCTGACCCCAGTGAAAATGAGACATTCTCTGAAAAAAATGCTTAGTGTGTGACAAGCCTCAGTGGAATCCAATAGTACATGAATAATCAGAAAAGTATGTTCAGATTGACTGGTCCAGTTTTAAATATTCTTGGAAGGAACTCAGTCGAAACCAGGCTAGAGGCAAGAAAGAAGACGAAATGATACACCCTGACTACAGGGGGTGAACCCTGAAAGGAGACATTTCTCTTTCAACAATATAGTGTGAAATTTAACATCTGTTGCACAAATAATTTAGTGTAACCATAGAATCACGCTGCAAGAACAAATTAACCCACTTCTCTCACGGATAGCCGCTTTTTCTTCTGTCAATTACAATTCTGTTTGAGTAGTAACAAGTTTAAACACCTTGCTGCCATGACAATGAGAACATTTTTATTGACAGTAAAACCTTTGTTGTTGTGGTGGCGTTGTCTTCCATTACAAAAAAAAATCTTATATTATTTTATTTACTTTCATTTTGTAAGCCATTGTATTTTTGCTAATATGTTTAAGAAATACACCAGCGCCTAGGGATCTACAATAAGTTAGGAAAAGGTCTGCCTCTCACATCTTTTACTGAAGTTACAGCATTCATTCTCAAGCCCAATGCAACTTTAAATGTTTTACTGCCAGTATTGGTCAGATAACTTACTAGTTGGGTTTTATGTCTAGCTTAAATTAATAACATCAGATTACATAATCAAGAGCAATGTTATGAGATTTAAATATGCAAATAAATTGGTTATTGAAAAATGTAATTTCATCTCACCTACTGCTCATGCATACATCAGACATATGTTAGTTAAAAAACTAGGCAAGAAAAAAAAATATATATATATACATATATATATATATATATATATATATATATATATATATATATATATATATATGGGTTCACTTTATAACATCGAAATACTGAAATGTCGAATTTCAGTATCTCAAGCTATAAAGTCGAATGTTGCAAATAGCTTAACGTTCATAATCAATTTGAATATATCTCGAAAATATGTCGAATTGGTTATGAAGTTACGCACGTAATGTCGGGTTTGTGTTTTGGTGGTGCGGTGCCATGTGTGGATGTAGGTGTTGTCAGGTAAGTGAGTATTTTGTAAGGGTTTTGAGTGGGAGTTAGAGTGTGTGTGAGGGATTGGAGAATGTGCGTGTGTGAGTGAGCTTTTGTGTTGTGTTTGTGCGATCTCGGAGTTAGTATATATAAGTAGGGGTGTGGGGCGCAGCCCTCATTAGGGGGTGCAGGGGGCTTGCCCTCTATGTGTGTGAGTTGTGTATGTGGGTTGTTTTTTTGTTTATGTTGTGATGTGGGTGTTGTGTTGTATGTTAAGTGTAGTGTGTGCGGTGTTTTTGGTTATGTGGTTTCACATTTTTTGTTTGTCGGTGTTTTGTGGATTCGGTTTTATAGTCTCGAGATACTGAAATTCGATATTTCAGCATTTCGAGGTTATAAAGTGAATCCATATATGTATATATATATATATATATATATATATATATATATATATTTATATGTATGTATGTATATATATATATATATATATATATATATATATATATATATATATATATTTATATAGAGACACACACACACGTACACACGCACACACACACACACATACACACACACACACACACACACACACACACACACACACACACACACACACACACACATACACACACACACACACACACACACACACACACACACACACACACGTACACACACACACACACACACACACACACACACACACACACACACACACACACACACACACACACACACACACATACACACACATATACACACACATACACACACACACACACACACACACACACACACACACACACACACACACACACACACACACACACTCACACACACACACACACACACACACACACACTATGTAATATGATTTCATATGTACCCCCATTCACTTTCACTATTTTTTTCTGCTGAACTAGAAATACAGGAGCTAGCAGATGTATTCTACTTGCAGAAAAAGGAGACAGGATGATTTTTATGTCACATATAGCTGTTCAATGATAGACTGATGACAGAGAAGTGGCCAGAATACAACTTTTAAGCAAACTTTTTTTGGGAAAATAAAATAAGAATACATCAAGTTGCTTGTGAGATACCATGTATCTTCAAATTTGCAGATGTTCTTCAAAAGGTAATAGTTTGCAATTTGCTAGGCGTTATATGAGGCAGCCTGTCCTTTAACACACCTATACTTTAGAATTGTGTGTTAGGATCTGGCAGGGCCTTACATTCCTGATTCTACAGTGATTTTGTTCCCACGCATGCAGAATACAATGGTCAGTGTGATACAGAGTTTCAATGAATTTTGTACTTCTTTTGATTTACTGATCAGTTTTCCTATGCATATATTTTAATGAACCAGTGCATTACAATAAATATACTAACAGGTTAAATTAATGCTATCTAGTATTAGCGCTTTAAGTACAAGTACTAGACATTATTAGCAAAGATTCAACACACATAGTGCTTGCTGTATGTGAGACATAATAACCTGGTTCTCAAGTAGGCAAGCTAGAAGAAAGACCTAGATGTGGTGATAGCTGCATCAAGGGACCATCAAGTAATGAATGAGAAGACAACATCCAAGGCTAATAGAATGCTGAGATTCATTCTCAGATGAATAGAATCGAGGTGTAAGCTGCAAGGCACTTAGTATGTTGTTCATTTGTCAGGTTACAGATGGAACACTGTGCCGTACAGGATGCATTACTATGTCAGAAAGAGTGGAAAGTAGGATGACAGGCTTGAGCAGATGATGGAACAGAGATGATCTGTACTAGAACAGAGAGGGCAGGGGAACATGATATAGTTACACAAGATCGTGAAGAGAAATTAGAATGAATGGAATTTAGGTTGAACACACAAAAGCAGGATGGGTACTGGATGGTAGGATCACAGAGAATAAAATGTTCAGCTTGGATTTAAGGAAGGGCAATGGAAGCATGGAGCATGTTCAAACCTGTAACTAGGTTAGGGGCAGAGAAGGCATTTATTTTTGGTGTGGCCAGTACAGTACCAGCATTCATATGAGAAGCAATAGGTGATGTGGCAGCTTTTGTAATGGAAGCAATACTGCATTCATGAACTCAGTGTGTTTGTAACTGAAGCAAGCAGCTTGCTACAGTTACATTTCAGAGTGGAAGACCTTCTTTTGTTCATAGCTTTGCAAAGATCGTTTCTTTTTGGTCCTCAACATTGAGCGTTCATCAGTCTGAACAGTCATTACACCTGGTTCAAGGCTCCTGAGAGCACCCCAGCACTACCAGGTTATACCTCATACCATGCTTTTCGGCCCCAAAATTTGGACCGAACCACAAAAGGAGGGGGAGTATCAATATTCGTCAAAGATACCCACACTTCCAGGTTGGTGGCACAGCACGAAGCATCAGAGACAATCCATGTGCAACTAACAGTGGGTAAAACTGTCTTCCAGTTTATAGCCTGCTACAGACCACCCTCCCAAACCCAGGAACCCCACTTGGCCTTCCTGAGAACACTGGAAAATATGAAGGTCTCTCCAAACACCATTATATTGGGTGACTTCAACTACCCAAACATAGACTGGGAGCATTACTCTAGCTCCAACACCCTAGCCTAAAGGTTCCTAGAATTTATAAACTCAAATGCTATGGAACAACTTGTTACCACTCCCACAAGAGGGGAAAACATACTGGACCTGATCATCACCAACATGGGGACTCTATGCTCCAGACCAGAAGTGCATCCCTCACTGGTAAGATCAGACCAAAAACTAATCTCACTGGATATTCACATCCTGACCCCACCCCCTGCCCAGAAAACCACAGTGAAAAACTTCTCTAAAGCAAATTTCACACTCCTCAAAACCGAGGTGGAATCCTTCAAAGCCCCTGGGCCTGTGGAAAATATGGCCCAGACCGCAGAATCCTTTATAAACGCATTCTATGAACACCTTCAGGAATGCATGGATCATGCAATCCCAAATTAAACCAAGACCCAATCCTCCAAAGGCAACCGTCCTGTCTGGTGGACCCCAGCCATAAACAAACTATTCAATAGAAGGAGGAAGCTACTACATGATAGAGCAAAATCCCAAAAAGGGAAGGCATCTCTGATCAGTATTAGCAAAAAACTATGGGCACTCATAAAATCGTCTAAGGCCAGCTTCGAGAGAAAAATTGCACAGGACACTAAGGATAATCACAAGGCTTTCTTTAGTTATGTTAGGAACCTGGGTGGGAATTCCCAGACACGCTCAGAATTAGTCCAAAATGACAAAAAATACACCAAACCCACAGACATTGCCAACATCCTAGCTGACAGGTTCAGCGCAAACTTCTCCCCCCCTCCCCACCAAAAGGGCAAATATCTATCCCAGCAGAGTGCTGCCTGCCTGACATCTCAGATGCTCAGGTAAGAGCCGCCCTCTCCAAAACAAAAAACACAGCATCAATGGGACCAGACGGTGTCCCAGGCTGTGTCCTACATGAACTCCAAGAAGAGCTAAACCCAAACATAAAACTACTGTTCAATCTCAGCCTTACTACAGGATATGTACCCAAAGAGTGGAGTACAGCAACAGTGGTCCCTCCCCACAAAGGTGGTGATCAACGGATCCTGGAAACTATCGCCCCATAAGCCTGACTAGCTTGGTCTGCAAAGCTATGAAAAGGATCATCATGGACCTCATAAATAAAGATATTGGGGACCTACAGACACTGGATCCTACCCAGTTCAGCTTTGTTAAGAGCAGATCCTGCCTCTTAAACCTGGTCAATTTCTTTGAAACAGTCACCAAGGCCATTGATGAGGGGAAGGTGGTCCACACAGCCTACCTGGACCTCGCAAAAGCCTTCGATACAATACCCCACTCTGGCATTATAGATAAGCTCATCAGCTTAAATATAAACCCCTATGTCACTAGATGGGTTGCAAACTGGCTCAAGGACAGAACCCACATGGTTAGAATTGCTGGAGCCATGTCAGACTCCAAACTAGTTACAAGTGGCATCCCACAAGGCTCAGTCCTGGGACCTCTCTTGTTCGGTATATATTTCTCAGAGGTACAAGCCAACACGGAAGGACTGTGGCTGACCAAGTTCACAGATGACTGCAAACTGGGCGCCATAATCGACTCTCCAGCCGACACAAGCATCCTCCAAAAGGGCCTCATAGAAACAGATAACTGGTGCCAGAGCCATAGCCTCAAGCTAAATGCCAAAAAGTGTATAGTCATCCCCTTTGGCAAAAACAAAGTGCCCACAAATTACCACATAGGCGGTAATCCATTAAGTACAGAAGAAGTAATTAGGGACCTGGGGACCCAAGTTGATAGCAATCTCTCATTTGACAACCACGTGGCCAAAGTGGTTAGAAAAACATTTTATATAGCCTATCTAATCATGAAGGGATTCACATCTAGATCAGGGGAGGCCATCGTGCCTCTTTACTCATCCCTTATCAGGCCCATAATTGAGTACAATGCCCCTTTTGGGATGTACCTTACCAGACACCTGCAGCAACTGGAAAGACCCCAAAAGTACCTCACCAAGAGGATCAAAGGGCTCAAACAGATGCCATATGCTGCCCGGTTAAAGAAACTCCAGCTCTACTCAGTGGCATACCGCCTGCTCAGAGGCAATCTGTGCCTGACATATAAAGCCATGTCCAACCTGGAATTAATAGACATGCTGCACTTCAGAAAATCCAAATCCCATCGAGCTAGGCACTCAAGAGACTTGAACCTCAGCAATGAAATAAATAGGACATGCTGGAGGGACAGATTCATAACCCAGAGGCTCCCTTCACTCTGGAATAAAATCCCAGTCCAGGTTAGGCAGAGTCCCTCATTGACTTTCTTCAAGAGGAATCTTGATGAGTGGATGGGAGATCGTAGGTTTACCCAGGGTATCACTTCTGTGTCACTGTTAGTCAGAGGCACAGTATACTAACCTCGAAAAAGAACATAGCAAAATTAATTTAAAATGGGTGGCGAAAGCCAATCACACTCTGGCTAGGCTTACAAATGCCCTAGGGCAGATAGCCTAGTATGAACCTATGAACCTATGAAGATCTTTCCATGGTGTCATTTGACCTGGCTACAAGAGGGCATGGGGCAGGTACAGAAGTGAGCGTGAAGAACTGCAAACTACAGGACCTTACCTGTATACAAGGTGTGGATTAGACAGTTTTTTTGGGGGGAGGCTTTCGCACACATGCTGATCATCTGGCCCCAGTCACCCCTTTAGGATAAGAACAAATCCCTGTAGGATGACCATCCAGGGATAAGTTCTTATCCTTTTGGGATAGAACTGATCCCTGCATGGTTAGCATGCAGTCTGTCACTGCCAGAGTTTATTTATGCTGCTTGGATATCTCTTGAATGCAGCATAAGTGATTGTTGGAGAGGTGTGCCACAGAAACAACATGGGGCCTTAACTGTCTTCTATATCAGATGTAGCCCCTCAGGCAGCTGCGTCCCTTCCTTGACTAGATGACTCCTTTCACATCCCCACTGTACATTGGAGTTTTTTAAAAGGAGATCTACACAGGGACATACCCTTCACCTTTCTGCTGGCAGATGCAAGCAGACAATGATTCTTAACTCCTTTTTCACCCTAGTTTGGCCATCCAGCATGTGAATTACTAAGTGAAATTGGGGCAGCAGGGTTAGAGTTATACCTCAATTCTCTATACCCTAAAGCCAACAATAGAGTAGACAGACAGTTTTAATGTTCTTCTGCTCACAAGACTTTGTACATATTTTCCCCTGCATATATCACCAGGAGGACTTTAGGAGACACCTGCATTTGATAGTAAAAGATGATGTATTCTTCACAGTGAAATATACTTTCCAGTGTACAGACTATATATATTCATATTTGGTTATTAAAGCATTACTTGATTTAAATTTATGAAAAAATCTGGCAACATATTTCATTTCAGTATCACATCCTAAAATTTTTATGAAAAGATCATGTCAACCAAATCTCTACCAATAAAAAATCAAACAGACCCATGGAAATACTACATAAGTTGGAGTTTGAAACTTATCTGTATTAATTAACTTTAACCCTAATTGGTATTTCTATCTGCAACTTATTTCACTTCTTGGCCAAGCATACTGGTTTTAGTAGTCTCAGTAAGTCTGACATAAGGTAAAGGCCATTTAGATCTATGACCAGATGAATGTAAAAGGTCTTGTATTATGCCACCAGTATAAAGTTGTATTAATAAATGTGTTTTGATTACATATCAGCATTGATGTTTTTTCCAAACAGGACAAAGATCTTTTTTGAATATGATATTATGAATAATGATTTGGCATTGCTCTCTTTAAGTTACAGGTGATACCAGTTCCAGTTTGGCATATACAGCAGGGTGAACACCACAGAATCTTCCCTTCAAGACTACTCTTTGCCAGTGTTCTTCAATACGGAAAGATTAGGAAGACAACAGCTTGTGACTTCAACCTATATTTTTTGTCTTCAGTTAATTCCAGCTTGATGAACTAAGCATGGTTTATCCTGGATCACTTGTATACACAAGCTGTTAAATGTACAGTACCTTTAATTGCTTCATTTAAAGCCAGTCCTAGGAAGGTATGGTGTTATGTGTCAGAATGGCTCTTAGACCAAGGGTAAATGTTAGGTTTTCACAACTTGATGGGACAACAAGATACTAATAATTTTGATATTGCACTTTGTAACACAATGGCAGTATTAGGAGTCTTCCTTGTGAACAGTCGGAGGTCAACAAGTACAGGATGCTATCCAGTGATAAGCTGATGATTATATTCCTCAAGGCTTACAAAGTAACTATGAAACCTTTTCACAGTAATGGAATGATGCTGCAAATAACAATGAAAGCAAGGCTGTGCAACAGAAGTATAGAGGTCTCCTGAAGTGTACTCAGGCTGAAATAGAATTCTTGAGAGGATCTTTGTTTAATACTCAAGCTGTAATGCAAAAAGAAATTGATAAGAAAAATCCATGAGCAGTAGCTCCTTCTAGACAGATATATCAGTGTGTTAAATTAATGCAAATGATGCCTAAATAGGATAGTAAAACAGGATTATTTCAGAATCTATTTATTTTTAAAGACTGTGTTGTCAGAAAAATAAGGAAAATATGGAATACTGTCATGCAGGGTTTCATTCTCAAGCACTTGCAGACCTATACAGATGCTGAAAACTGCCTACAGATACTAGCGTAGAGACACTTAGATCTGTTTTATTGGCCCATACACAAACATTAGAATTTGATCCACAATTATTAGTTGATCATAAGATCACTATGCATGATAACATAATGAAAAATGCTAACTTATTTGAGTAAGCACTATACATAGTGTACAATCTGACAAGGAAATACAGGTGCCAGTATTTAGTAAATAGTCTTATCAGCAACACAGACACTATTAGATGATTAGACATTATTAGATGGTGATATCTTGAATACCAGGAATTGGTACTTACTTTTGTAACATTGCTGTCACTGTAGCAAAACTTACAGTAAAAAAGAAGTAGAAGGGCTGATCTGCAGGTAGTAGTAGCAGTTTCCTAGTTTTACTGAAAGTAAGTTTCATTTGTTTATGTCCAGGTTGGCACCCATATGTCCTTAGAAAAGTAAAATAACATTTTAATCTCTCCCCCAAAACACCATGTCACCAGACTATTTACTATCTACATGCAAAATTACAGCCATAATAACACTTCACACTGAAAACAAGAAGGCCACTGTAAACAACAGCTAATTAGCCAGCAAACAAAATAAGCAAGCACCTCAACCTGTAAACTTGCAAAACAGTTTTGAAAGTCACACTGTATGTTCTATTAATAGTTAACCTACACTGTAATCTGTAAGTTCTATTCATTTTAATTATTGTATGTGAGAAGAAACAAGAGGTGTGGGGGTGGGGTTAAGATCCAAACCACTCTCCTATCCCCTAGAAAGTTTCTCTAATTTTATTGTACTTTTATTTTTTCCCTCTCAAAAAGTAAGCCACTGTACTACTCTAGCATTTATCTTGCATTCCTCCCTAATAGGTCATTTAAGGAGCTGTGCTCTGTTTACTTCGCATCTAGTTAACTGATCCCTGTTAAAGGTCACTACAGCCATTTTACTTTACTTTTCCTGGTTAAACTGTGTACTTGCCTAGCCACATTCTGTGGCAGACATAATTGTTTACATATTCTTTTGGTTCACCAGGGTGTTTTTCTGCTCCATTCATCTATGCTGTGCTCAGGCTCATTTTCCTACCCTACCCCGATTCCCATGCACCCACCCCTACCCTATAATTTTAGCATCATCATGCCTTCTTTCCTGTTTTCTCCACCCTATCGTACCTTGTCTACTAACTCCTTCATACAGCTTTATAGTAAGTTTCTCATGAATTTTAACTTTCACATAATCAACAATATAACCAATAATCGTTACCTAATTGTAGCATACCTCCAATGCTATAGGACCTCTTCCAGGTGGTTCATACCTTCCTGATAACTTCATCACCTCTTATTCACTATAGCTCCATAATACATTATACACCATAAGTATTACCATACAATCTATATCAGGTTCACATAGCATATAGTCTAACTCATTCTCAGTCAGCCTGTACCAATTAATTCAAACAAATTGCCCTTCAAACATTACATATACCAAATGAATTCACTATAGAACTCAGCACCATATAAGACTTCACCCTTTAATATGCCATACAAATCAAATTCTCCTTATTATCCTTTCCTTTTTCTTCTAATGTTCCCTACATCTGTTTTTCTCACCTTTACATCTAGACCTATCACTTCTCAACATAACCCCACCACACCTTCTATATAATCCTAAACACACCCCCTCCAACCCTTCCAACTCCCTCCACTGGAATGTTTGTTTATACTACCATATAAAAAGTCCTCCCACAGTCAACTACTTAACACCTATCCAGTTTCACCAAGCTCCATCTATTACAAATCATACCACTCTTTCTCCATTACATTGACTCTTTACAATTAATTATACTTTTATTGAACCCTTTAGGAACTTCTACTCACATTTTAACCCAGCTATCCAGAAAACAGCAACCTACACAAAAAGTAAGATTAAATCTCACCATCACGAACATGGGATCACAATGTTCAACACCGGAAGTATACCCCTCACTGGTGAGATCAGATCATAAACTAATCTCGCTGGAGGTCCTCATCCCGCCCCCACCTGAAATAAAAAAGACCACAGTGAAAAACTTCTCAAAAGCCGACTTCACACTTCTAAAAACTAGTGTGGTCTCCTTTAAGGCCCCTGAGCCAGTGGTAAACATTACTCAAACTGCTGAATCACTTACAAATGCCTTCTACCAGCACCTACAGGACTGCATGGATCAGGCAATCCCAAACAAAACTAAGACTCTTTGTACCAAAGGCAAGCGTCCAGTCTGGTGGACCCCAGCCATAAACAAGCTCTACAACAAAAGGAGGAAGCTACTACAAGATAGAGCAAAATCCTTGAAAGGTAAGACACCTTTGATCATTATAAGTAAAAAACTAAGAGCTCTCATAAAATCATCCAAGGCAAATTTTGAGAGAAAAATCGCCAAGGACTCAAAAGACAATCATAAGGCCTTCTTTAGCTATGTTAGAAACCTAGGAGGAAACTCCCAGATATGCTCAGAATTAGTTCAAAATGATGTGAAGATTACTGAACCTACACACATTGCCAACATACTGGCTTACAGGTTCAGTGCAAACTTCTCCCCCCCCTCCCCCCAAAAGGAGAGATATCTATACCAGAGGATTGTAGCCCCCCAAACATCTCAAACACCCAAGTGAGAACTGCTCTTTCCAAGGCAAAAAACACAGCATTCATGGGACCGGATGGTGTCCCCGGCTGTGTGCTCCACGAACTCAATGAGGAATTAAACCCGCAGTTAGGACAGCTGTTTAATCTTAGCCTCACCTCAGGATACGTACCCAAGGAGTGGCGCACGGCGACTGTGGTCCCACTTCACAAGGGCGGTGCCTCCACCGACCCTGGAAATTACCATCCCATTAGCTTGACAAGCCTTATCTGCAAAGCCATGGAGAAGATCATAATGGAACTCATAAATAAAGACATAGGGAACTTGCAAACTTTGGATCCAACCCAGTTTGGCTTTGTCAAAGGCAGATCATGCCTTTTAAACTTGGTTGACTTTTTTGAAACAGTCACCAAGGCCATTGATGAGGGCAAGGCAGTCCATACAGCCTACCTCGACCTGGCAAAGGCTTTCGACACAATACCCCACTCAGGTATCATCGAAAAACTCATCAGCTTGAATGTAAACCCATACATCACAAGATGGGTTGCAAACTGGCTAAGTGACAGAACCCACAGGGTCAGAGTTGCTGGCGCCATGTCAGACTCAAAGCCTGTCACAAGTGGTGTCCCACAGGGCTCAGTCCTGGGACCACTCTTGTTCGGCATCTACTTTTCTGAAGTACAAGTAAACATAAGAGGGTTATGGCTGACAAAGTTTGCAGATGACTGCAAACTGGGCGCCATAGTCGAAAACACATCTGACACAGATATCCTTCAGAAGGGCCTCACAGAAACGGATAACTGGTGCCAGAACCATGGCCTAAAGTTAAACCCCAAGAAATGCATAGTCATACCCTTCGGGAAAAACAAGGTTACCCCTAGCTACCATATAGGTGGCAATCCACTGAGCACAGAAGAAGTCATCAGGGATCTGGGGACCCAGGTTGACAGTAACCTTTCGTTTGACACTCATGTTGCCAAAGTAGTTAGGAAAACCTTCTACATTGCCCACCTGATCATGAAGGGATTCACATCTAGATCTAGGGAGGTCATCGTCCCCCTGTACTCATCACTCATTAGACCTATGATTGAGTACAATGCCCCATTCGGAATGTATCTGACCCGACACCTGCAGCAGCTGGAAAGGCCCCAAAAGTTCCTCACCAAAAGGATAAAGGGTCTCAAAAATATGTCTTATGCTGCCCGACTGAAAGAACTCCAGCTCTATTCAGTCGCATACCGCTTGCTCAGAGGTGACCTGTGCCTGACATATAAGGCCATGTCAAACCCAGATTTGATGAATATGCTTCACCTCAAAAAATCTAGATCCCTCAGAACCACAAGGGCGGGAGACTTAAACCTTGACACTGTTATTAATAGAACGTGCTGGAGGGACAGATTCATCACCCAGAGACTCCCTATGCTGTGGAACAAAATCCCGGTACATGTGAGGCAGAGCACCTCGCTGGCCTTGTTCAAGAGGAATCTTGACCAATGGATGGGAGATCGCAGATATACCCCAGGGATTACTTCAGTGTCACTGCTTGACAGAGGCACAGCAAAATAATAGGCATAGTTTTCTTCAAACTAAAGGGGTGGCAAAAGCCACATAACTATGGGCTAGGCTTATAAATGCCCTTGGGCAGATAGCCTAGTATGAACCTATGAACCTATGAACCTATGGAAAAGTAACTAGAAAGGACCTTTTGTTTTCCTACTTTCCTAAAATAGTACCATAGGTGTACCAAGTACAAAAAATGTAACAAAAAGCATAGAGACAATAGAGCAAAAGTTGTGGATCTAGACCAGTGTGAATTGCTTAGTCACTAAACATATATAAAACCATAAGAAAGTATACATTTTCCTCTCTTTCATGCCAGGATAAAGACAGTCAAAAACAATCCATTTGAATCTAAATCATCAGCTTAACAAAGAATCAAAAGAGATAAAAAAACAGCAAAGCTAAATTATCAAAGTTGCTAAATTGCGCACCATCTACGTCATTATCATACATATTTCTTCCTCCTTAGCATTATTCTAATTGTCTTTAGTCATACTAGTAATAATGCAATAAAGTGAGAAATCAAAGCTGAAAAAAGATGGTTATTTCAGTTCAATACATTTACAGCCATGTAATATGTATGCAAAATGCATGAATGCCAGTAAATGTAGTCATGTTCCCATTTCATATAGGGGTCCCCCACATTCCAAAGCAACTGCAGCTACCAGAACTACTCAACATATGCAGACTGGTACACATGCACTACTCCTTTGCCTGAAGAGGCTGAAACTGTTTCATGTTTCACACTAATTAAAATAACACAAGCAGATTTATATTTAAAGCCTTGTATCAAAGTAATTTAAATCAAGAGATTTGATAGTAACAAATCTCCAGAAATGGTACCCCAGTAACATTATCAATGCAGGCAACAGTACTTGTTAAGCAAATTTTCAGTAACTATCTGATAATTATTCTAAATATTGGAATATAACAGTGTCTAAATGTAATATAGCAACAATTTATTTTGCAAAAATAAAACATGAGTAGCTGCAAAATCACCAAATGTTAATGCTCTTGCATTATGAGTTTCATTTCTATGCTTTACCTGTTGTAGTAAAGTTTATCAATGGTTACACAGGTATTAGATAGTACCTGCCATTAGACAATCAAATGATTTGGCAGAAAAAGTAGTTAGAAATCACAGAAATAATCAAAAGGTTACCAATTTAGGTAATATGAATTTAAGAGATGAGTTGTTGCAGGTGCTGCACTATTTTTGTGTTATACCGTTGCTAAAGCTATTTGGAAACTCAAGAAAATAATTGGATGCATTGGCAAACACTTCATTTAGATCATTACAAGAAATGACTAAATTAAAGGTATTAGTTATGCAGAACTGGACATCACTCAAGTACTTACTCACTGCCCGTGCTAGTACATGTGCAGTCATTAGTTTTAAATGCTGTACCTACATCCTAGATAAATCAAAGATGATTATAAGTCACTTAAATAACATAGTCCAAGTTACAAATATGACAAAGGATAATTATGATAAATTTTGGTCTACTTGGCTAAGTAATTTGTTTTCAGAATAGAAAGGTACCATAATAGCAGTTGTTTTAATTCTGTTTTGCCATCATGATTTGTATTGTATGCTTTTTTCAGTGCTTATAAAAATCTGTTGTACACAACCTACAAATGAAAACACATCAATCAAGCAATCTACTTCTTCTTCTTCTTTTGGCTTTTCCTGGTTAGGGGTCGCCACAGTGGATCACCTGTCCGCTCATGAATGGCAGTGGAGTTTTACAGTGTTGCGTTGCCAGCCCAGCGCCCAACCTTCCACAGGAGGCACACGCACATACACACACACACACAGACACACACACACACTCAAACCTAAGGCCAATTTAGAGTGTCCAATCCACCTACAGCATGTCTTTGGGATGTGGGAGGAAACTGGAGCACCCAGAGGAAACCCACGCAACCACAGGGAGGGCATGCAAACTCCGCACAGAAGGCACCCCAGCCGAGGTTCGAACTGGAGAACCTCTTAATGTTAATTGTAAATCCATAAATAAATTATGGATTTTAGGGGAATTGTGAACATTTAAATGAAGAAAATCATCCATTTCAGTTTGTATAAACTTCCATTTTGAACAAAGTTGAAATATGGTAAACCACTAAGCATGTTCCCATGGGAAAAACAGATACTGTTTTTCTAAATACAATAATGTAAATTGTTTCTAAGCAAGCATTTTATTACATTCCTGAACTTTGTCTGAGAAATCCTAAAACATGTTCCAGTTTAGTATCATATCCTGAACCTCGCCTAAAAAATCCTGTGAACTCAACCAAATCTGCACCAAGAAAAATAAAATCAAACTGACACAGAATTAAACTGCTGCCTGACACATATCTCAACTTATATAAAAAGGCCAGAATAACAATCAATTCAGCCAAACAAATATGTGCCACCAAATGAGACAAAATGTTCTTGCTTTAAGCCCAAAACATTTTTGGTCTGAGATTAAACATCTGACTGGAACAGTTATAGACTCCACCTAACCAATCTCTACTCAGGAAAAACACAATGTCCACATCTCTGCAAATGAGTACAGAAACATCCTATTAGACAGAATAATGAATAATTCCCCTTTGCAAACTCTCCCACTTTCTATCAGCTTCTCATAACCCTCTCAAGTTCTGGCATCTCAGCTCTGCACACTAGCACCTTATTCTCCTCCATTTTACTTTAGGAGAATTTCTAAAACATTATTAAGAGTGCTCTAATAAAGTTAGACAATAAAGGTAGAACATTCTCCACACCATGCTCCATATTCTTAAAACTGTCTACTATACATATAGCAAGTCCCCTTCTACAATGTATCACCTCAAACATTTTCACCAAAGCCATTAAACATGCCATAATAATACCATTTCCTAAAAAAAGCCCAACCCAAAGAAAACAAAGACTTTAGACCAATTGCAAATCTCTGCCCACTAGCAAAGATATTTGAAAAATAGGTCTATAAGTTTATAGTTGAATACTAAACTAACTGCCCTTAATGGCCCTTTTAAGCCTAGACAATAAATGCAGGTCAGAATCAAACCCTGTACCTTGTGTCTATGAGGTGAAAATATTGATCAGCATACCAAACCCACCCAATCATATCAATAAGTATAACTTTCTATGTGATCCACAACATGGCCTCAGAAAAGCTTTTTCCACCACAACCATCCTATACAGCCTTACAGACCATATGTACAATAACATGAATGGATCTAAAGTAATAGCAGGCCTCTTTACAAACATGATTAGGGCATTTTAAACAGTGAACTATAACCTCCTATTCTTCAGACTTAGTAAATTTAATTTTGGAAGCTCAACTATAGGACGGATAAAAAAGCTACCTACAGAATAGAGCTTTCCAGGTATATTTTAATATCTTTCATTCTACTCAAGATATCCTTAATACAGGAGCTCCCCAATGTTCCATTCATGGACTACTGCTATTCTGTCTCTATTACAGGCATAATCATATATACCAGAAACACCTTAATCTTATCATGTATGCTAATGACATCCTCACCCTAGAATCCAGTCATAATCTATACATCATCAAGCACAAACTTCAAACCACTTTCACAAAATTATGCACTTGAACCAACAAAATAGAATAATCATTAACAGCCTAAAAATCTATCAGTATGATTTTTGGATCAAAAAATCTTTCAAAATTCCCCATGTGTGCATAGCAGACAAAATGGCAGTATTCTGTCCTTTGTCTTGGAGTAAAAGGACTTACCCCAGATACCTCACTTTTCTTCAGCAAACATATTAACAACACTATTACTAAAACCCTTCCACAACTCAAACTCTGCTATAAAATCATCTGCTAACTCCAGTAACTGACAAATCCTTAGCCAAAAATGTATCAATAGCTAAACTAGACTACAGACTTCCTTTAATGACATTCCATTCTACTACAAATTCTCAAAAATTATAAACAGCAATCAACAAAATATGGAAATTTATGCTCCTTGCTGACCAAAGAACACGCCAATGCCACCTGTTAGAATATTGCAAATGGCTACCAGTCAGCGAAAGAGCAATCTCTGTTTTTCTTGTCTAATTTTCAAAATTCTTAATCAAGGACACTACCCACCACTTTGGTCCAAACTACATATCAAACAACAAAGCTGATCCTTAAGAAATAAGGATGACAATGCCATATAACTATTTAGATGCATATTCAAAACTATTAGCAGTATAGTATCATCTGGCATATCAAACAAGACAAGAAGGCTTCCAAAATATACTGAAGTATATCTTGTTGAAGGAAGCATGATGCTTCTATTACAAAAAAGTGTAGTCTAGACATATATCACATCAAGCAGGCAGGAAAATAAGTTAAGGGGTAGCATCTGTCATAGTGAATAAAGCCTAACCTAAAGCTCTGTTTACACTGTGGTATAATGTGCAAATAAAATTTTAACACTCTCTCTCCATCTGCTATCATGTGATGCAAACTAGTTTACAGCATAAGTATATATTATATGTCCAAAATAATCTCATGTTCCATTTGTATAGTTTGTGCTGTAATTGGCATATTGTATACCAAATTCTGAGAATGTGAATATCCACATATCTGTATATGTTTCGAAACTTATTTTAATTGGTGTTTGTAATTTAATAAAACAGCAATGGCTAAAATAAAACATTTAATACTGATATGGTAAGCGCTTTCATTCTATACATAGAATGTCATCAGACCACCATTTGCAAAGCTAACAACATTTAGAAAAGCTTTCATAGATCACATGGTTTGTATATCAATGAGTTGACCCTTTCCTCTTCAATACTATTTTGTAATTCTTCTTATTTGCCACCAGTATTCTTTCCAATCTTGCATCAAATCTCTCAAAATAATTAAAACCTGATCTATAACTGAAAACTTAAAAGATGGTTTAATGAAGTTCTATGTATAGAATGAATGTGTTTACCATAACAGTATTAAAAGTTTTATTTTAATCTTGTGGTTTTATTAGTTTTTATTTATGGCTTTTTAGGGTTTGTGTGGCTTTTGGTGTGTTGTTGTGTCTTTCGGCTTTTCCCGGTTAGGGGTCAGTATTTGTTTGTTTTCATAGAAGTTATTGATTCTTAATATCTGTTCCACTCTTCAGTTTTACCCTGTTTTTACAATCGCTGTCCTATGGGTCTATGTCATAGTTGAAAAGTGTCAGTCCACCTACCGAGTTATCAAATGTGATAAATAAATAAAATATTACATAAATTGGACTATGGAACTTCTGTGTACTAGTTAGATTTAGAGTTAACTGGTCATTGCCATCTGCAGCTTAGGTTGTGTTTTGTCACACAGCCTGTAATCTCAGTAAGTCTGACAGTAAGTATTACCCATTTACATTTATGATAAGTTGAGTTGCAAAAGGTCTTGGATTCTGTTACCTGTATAAAATTGTACTAATAAATTGCATATCATTGTTTTTGCATTTCTAATGGAAGCTCCCTTCCTAGTGAGATTAGATGATATCTGCCTCTATATAGTCTTAAGAAAGCCTACAAGTAATTGCTCACTGAGGATTCTACCTATAGTTCTGTAGGAAAAATTATGTAACAACCATTATACAATTCTTTAAACCTGATTGAAGGGCTTCTCAGTTTCTCAGTATAAACAATGTTTTATGTCTTGCGTAATCAAAACTATTTATTTGTTATTTGACTTCTTATCTCTGCACTCACATTATTGCTGTTAATATCATACTGCTCAATTAATGTTATATTATACAAATTTGCTTACATCTGTAAATTCTGAATTTCAATCACTTTCATTTAATTAACAATGTCATAACTGCAATGGGATGCCAGTGTTGTTTTTCTCCTTTCTGTATAAACAAATAAATAAATGAATAACTACATAAGTTAGTAAAACAAATAAATAAATAAATAGCAAATAAAAATACACTCAGCCAAGTTATTCTGTACCTACACACACTTTAATACTTCAGATAACTCAATAATTTTGTCTCTGCTTTTGTTAGCATGTTTGTCTCTGACAGAGACTTCATCAGACTGAATTACTTCTAGAGAATGATCATTTTAATAACATTTTTAATAACAATTAAATCAGTCACATAATACCCAACTACATTAATGTTTTAACCTTGTCCTTTTCAGAAAACATTTAAAGTTTTCAGAATCATTCAACCCTGGTGGAGTGCAAGTGTCTAATATTAACTGCAATTTGTACTCCTTCCAGTCTAAAATGTCTATGCATCTCATTTTTATTATACTCATTTACAAAATCAGTTACTGCAAACTTAAAATCTTTCTCCTAGATTTAATAAAATCTGTGTAGGCATAGTGTAGAGCCTACACGGAAGTTACTGTGTCCATGTATGCGGTTCCCCCTTGGTATTGCGACATGCATATTAATGATGGCACATTGCTGAGGGAGAGCCATGGAACAGTTATTGAATCAGTGTAGGGAGTGTGTGACTAATTGTGTCCGCAGATGAGTAGCACACCCCCTGCACTGTCCAAGTGCATTATATCAATGCATTTAATTTATTTATTTTTTTCAAATTTGCAAGGAGCGCAGCAAGTGACACATGCCCGACATCTAAAAATTGAAACCGGATGCATTTAATTTGATGTGCAAAGGTAAAGTTTAAGCACAGCTTAGCAGGTTTGCGTGGCATGATACAGTACTTAGCAGTGCTTAAAGTTAGCTTAGAGGTATATGTACAAGTATAGTAGCATTCCACATATCCATCTAGCCAAGTGGTTAGAGTTATGACCTTATGTTGAAGACAACATAAATGTGTTGTCAAGCCAATTGGGCATATTTAGTTGTGTCCAGTGGACACATGTGAAATGGAGAGCTATGTATGGGGCGATATTTTTCTTTTGTGTGCAGGTGCCTATTTTTGTTTTTTAAGGAGAAAGTGGAATATTGGAGTAGGGCTGTAGGTATGTATGGGGAGGTAAGTTGGGTATTAGAGGTTGCATTTGCAGACAGACAAAATAGACAAGACAGCATATAGGGGCAGTGTATGACACATGAGGGGGTAAACACCTTGGATGGGGAGGGTGTTGTGGATTCGGAGATGCATGTGCCCCCAGATGACAGCAGCATAACTGATATTCCCACCCATGGGCAGTCAACACTGCTCCTTCACTGCCCCGAAAGTAGCTGTGCTGGGGGCTGGGTGCCATGGCCACTAGGTCCTGCCAGGTTGAGTCTGCCCTCAAACCAGCACAGGTGTTGTTCATAGCTCCTATGCATAATCCTGTGCACCATGGCCAGTAGTTGATCTTGGGTGACTATCGCCCCTCCACCACCTCTCCCGGGGTGGGGTGCAGGCACTGTTTCCTGAAGCGGTTCCACCTGAGTGTGGTGCAGGGCCAGCAGAGGGGGCACCATCAGCCTAGGTCCCAGATGCACTGGTACCCAGTGTCACAGCTGGCTGAGGTAGGGTAGGCATATCAGCAGGAACCTCTGTGGTGATAGAGGTATAGCAATGTGTATAGGTTAGTTATGAACAAAACATTTTGTTAGTTATAACAGCATGCCAGAGCATTGGAAATAACCCAATGACATATCAATGCATATCATATGGAACACAACAATGAATAACATAACAGTCAGTATATTAACAGCATACCAATAACAGTTACAGCATAAGGTCAACAACATAGGTAATTCAACAAAATATGTTAATATGCAGCCATTGTAATATATAACAATAATAAAACACATGCCCCAAAATAAAGTTTAGATGTTAATAGTAAACCATAACCAATGAATAACAATAACAAATTTAGATGAAGATAAGGGGTGGCGAAGAGAGAGAAATACAGTCCATTAATACCGGTATAGACTATATAGTTTACAACAGTACTGCTATATACTTTACAGGTCTGTCCTTCCTTTGTGTATAACAGTGCCATATAGCTGCTGTACCATGTACGTACCTCTCAAGCTATCTGTATACATCAGTATGTGCCAAGCTGTAACATCTGCAGGTACACAAATACAGACAACACTTACACATCAGGAGGACCTATATAACTACCATGGTGTACTGTGGATTGATGCAGTGTTACTGTGCTATTGACATAATCATATTGATGATACATCTGTGACAGAGGGATTATGCAACAGTAATTATATTCCATGACAGCATGACACTTGAGAGACATGACAGCATAACACTTGACAGACATGACATTGTGGCACTTGAGAGACATGTATGTGTAAAGTACAGAGAGTAAACAACTATCATGCCTTCCTTAGCAGGCATGGGGATAGAACTTCAGCAAACTTTCACAGACACTCCAGGCATACAGCCATAACAAGATTACACATTTTGTTTATTGTATTTTCTTTTATTATTATTGTACTTTTTACCTTTATTTTATGAAGTCTTATCGCATTCCAGGTCCATGCTCTTAACAGTCTGTTACATCTGAACACACAAATTATTTACTCATAATAAGGGATACTTCACCCATTTACCTGTATTTCTTGTGGACAGAACATCTGTCATCAATACGTAACTGATTCAGTAATATTTAGTTACTGGATTCGAACTCTGGTCAATGTGTGGCAAAATGTACTTCAGACAGAGGATTTAACAAACTGAGCTACTGAGCCACTGCTGATTACTGATTGACTTTTATTTACCTAGAGCTCACCTGGAAACAAAATATGACCTGGTAATAGTACTACAGTTTTATACTAGACTGCAGTGACAATTGAACACATATGCATGAGATTCATGCATGACAGAGATACTAGGCAAACTATACATTACTACAGAGAATGCAGGTGTACACAATATACTGATAGCGGGTGGAAATATCTGCAAAGTCTACAAACCATATCAGATTATTGGGTTGGCTACCTCACCCATGTACAGTTGCAAATATTATATTTGCAGTCTCCAGCTATTACACTGTCATACTTACCTGCAGCACTGTACCTCGGAGCCTGAATGTGCATAGCTGAAATGCAATGGTTAACACAAGACAATCCTAATATATACAATATACCTTGGGTGTTAATGCTATTGCTTCAGATGTTATTGCAGAAAAGGTGTTATAATACATTTCTTGTAATACAGCTCTAAATCTGCAGTTATTGCATAACACTCCTTTACTAGCTATACCTTGAGGCTGGCAGTGGTATTCATTTGTACTTTTACTTCAGAGTAGTTATCATAATGGACTTCATACAAAACAGCCCTAATTATGCACATATTGCACACCACAGCTTTATTAGGGGTACCTTCATGCAGTTACTAGTATAGTTTTGAATCATTATTGCACAGCAGTTGATGTAATGCAAGTGTTGCAATACATCTGTAATTTCACAATTATTGCAGTAGAAACTTTATTTCATTTACACTATTAGGGTTAATGCTTTAGTCTTTCCTGTTTATTGCACTATAGTTGGCAGTAGTCACTTATTGCAATACAGGTCTACGTCTACATTCATTGCAATACACAAATCTTTACTGTATATACCTATTGGCAGTTAATGCTTTACTCTTTCTTGCTTATTTGACTATAGAATGCAAGTTAATCTGTACTCACCACACTCATAATGCAACCTGGCCAAGCGCTCAGCATGCACCTCTAGCTTGCAAGCTCTTTCCTCTGCAGCTATGGGAAGAGAAGCACACTATTATGCATACCTGCCTATCAAACATTCAGATTAGGTATTGGTAAAACAATGGTAAGAGTACTGACAAACTTATGAGGCATTCCCAGCCCAAGCTCCCTGGTCCCAGGTGTCCAGAAGAACCCCATTACGATGTTTCAGGTAATCATAGTGGTGATGGACCTGCTCACCTGTGCAGGGGTTACCTGTAGCACTGGTGAGATCATGTGCCAGCTGGTCTCAGGCCTCCACCTTGTGATCTGACCCCTGGAACTGCCCCTGCAGCAGACAGTTTTCATGGTATTTCACCAGGAGTCCAACCATGACCCTGGACTCCAGAATGCCCCACTGCTGCACTCAGAAGCAAGCACCCACTCCAACACATGCCTTTGTTACTGCACAGTTTAAATTTCAACTGCTTATGCTGTATTCCCACCTGTTGAACTTAATATAGACTGTTTTCCCTCCCTTACATGCCACTGGGTAATTTTTAAAAATGCAGTGCATTACTTGGCACCACGCAAACCAGACCAGCTGAGCTGAGCAGTGAATAAACTGCTGTTTTTGTGGTATTAAACTGGTAATGCTTAGTAGTGCTTAGCAGTGCGCAAACCAGCTAAGTACACCCAATCAATGCCAAGCATTATCAAGCAGTGCATAAATAGAGATTGTTTAAGCAGTGCTTAGCAGGTCTTAGCAGAGCTTAGCTGAGTGCAGCAGATGAGGATTAAAAATAATCACAACAATTTGTCTTTGGTAAATAAATGTTTTAATTTCCATTCCATGTATTCAAACCCTGCACCTACTGCACATAAGGTCATTAAACACGTTCTTGATTAAGAATTTATTAGCAATGAGTATTGTTCCATCAATTTTATATTGAAATTGAGGCATTTAGAAGTGTAATTTTTATGCATTTTTATATGTATGCTATTTTTTATATACATGTTATTTTTAATGTTCTTTAAGATGCATAATAGTATTGCAATCTTTTAAGATCATACTTTATATTTCTGCTCAAAATTAATTTTGGACTGTAAGTTTAACTTGAGAGGTGGGGATATTATTGGGTTAATTAGTTAATTAGGTTTAAAATTGTATATAAGGAAAATAATTTGTTTGAATGTTAGTTCTGATGAAGTCTAAGTGATGAAAGCACTTAACTCTTGTATTTTTTGAATAAAGGGCAGTCATTTGCACTTGGTTACACTTGGTTGGATTAAAACTGTTGTTCTAAGGGTCTGTACATTGTAGACATCCATTTATCTGGCCCTGCAATGTGTCTCCCTGTTTCTGTCTTGCAGGTATGATGTATAGACAGAGACATTCTCCATTTTCATCTGCAGAAAATGACACTATAGTGGATGCCCTCAGACTCAACCATCACATCCTGCTGTCAAGGGGTTGCCTCAATCAAGAACAGTAGGGAGCATTGTGGGCCAACTTTGTGAGGGCTATTAATAATATTGGCCAACAGGACAGGACCTACAAGCAAGTTCGACACTGGGTCACAGACATGGTCAATGCCAGAGATCATGCTGCCACCGGTGGACGGCCTGTAACACAACAACCACTCTCTGCCACAGAGGAATTCCTGCTGAACTTAGGATGAACCCACGGCTCCCAGCCAACCATCATGCCATACATCCTGGAGGTGGGTGCCACAGTGTCCACATCAGATGAGCGTCCAGGTAACCCGACTCTGTTCACCAGTATAATACATTTGCAGTCATTGTGGCAGGCTCTACAGACAGTACATGGGTGTCAGATCTATCTGCATTGGAGGGGGGTTGGCTTTTCACCACAGTTGTGCACACATACTCAGACTAGCAGCAATATGGCCAGTAGCACATTAGCTACTGTACATGTGGATATACACACATATTACCTTGTAACACTGCAACATTTGGTGTTGCATACAATACCTTTCCCTCACCTTTTCACAGATACATAAGGTGTGGCCAGAGTTCATGGACCTGGTAAGTGTCATAATGTTGTTTTGCCTGAGCAGATATACCCTATAAATGTTAAGGGCTGCCATTTTGCCTTTTGCACAACTGTTGTGCTTAGCCAGGGTAGAATAATTGTATGTTCCATTTCAGAGACGTTAACTACAGTGCATAGCCTAGGGAATGACTGGTGTGTATTTATACTCTGACTGGTGTGTATTTATAGTCTGACATCCGTGACTGCCTCCACTGCATTGGTGATGCCATGGAACATTTCACTTATGTAGTGGACAGATGGTGGGCTCAGACAGTGTCTGTCTTTGAGCACATGTCTGTGCTGGAACATGTGGTTGGGATTGGGCCTCAAACACGTGGACATAGGCCAGCAACACCAACTGCTGGTAGTCCACTTGGTTGTGCACACTGATGTTTTCGTAGTGGCAGCACCTCCAGCACTACAGAGGGAGGTGTGCTGTCCACACCACAACATGGCAGGCCATGGGCACATGGTCCTGGTTGGTCCTGTGGGGGACACACGCCCAGCAGACAGCAGTCACCATCAGGTACTAGCACTGCATCTGGCCTTAGGCCAGTGCTACCCATGCTACTCATGGAGGAGCCAGTTCCCATGTTCATGACCGGAGACAGTGAACTGTCCACTCTACCATGTACAATCCACAGCTGTCCACCATCCACATGTGTAGGGCTAGCACTGAGCTTTACTGTGTACATGCACACACTCCAACATCACTGTCGCATGCAGGTTACCTACAGATGCACACAGCACCACTCCATGACCCATATCAACAGCACCCCTTCCTGACTCACACACATGTTGTCAACTGTTTGGCACAGCCTAGGCCTCCACACTCTGTGCATGTGATGATACCTGTGCCACATCCCTGCCATCCATGCTATTAATGGGGGAACCTGCTTATATGTGTCTCATGCACAGGGTGACCATATAACTTTGCATGTGATTGAGTAGTGCAGTAGTGCTATGCCACGGCAGTTGTTGTGGGCCACAAAAAGTACTGTATGCTGCTGTGTGTCAGGAGTACACATCAAACGTTGTGTATCATTTTTATCTGCTGATACACTGGCAGTAGTGTTACAGAATGACGGAGCTGTGTATATTTTTGTCCCAGGAGTCTAAGTGGTGCAACTATGGACACATGGTGGATATACAGTGGCACAGGATGGCAAGGCAGCACAGCAGAGATAAGACATCAAGAAGGTATGCCAGTATATGTGCATGGTTCCCTAGGTGCATGTATAGAACATTACATCAGGGACAACAGGGACAGTCACCGTCAACATGCTTTCATGCCCTGTGACACACTCTACTACCCTTGATACATGTCACCTGGGTAGTCTGCAAGTACAACTGTAGATGGTGGCAGATATCAATTATGCTTATGCGGGGGGGCAATTTAGGGCCAGCATCTAGTCACAGGGACATGAAATGGATAACCAATACTCAGGAGTAGGCCACATGGGCAGGGGAGCCCACAGGATTTTTGCAGGGGGGTGCAAACCCAGAACACTCCCCTTTTCCATGGTTCTAAAAATGTGTGCAAGGGACCTATGATTTGAAAACAGCCTAAAGGTAAACTTAACCTGCCACTGGCCAGATGCATTTTCTTTGAATGTGGGTTTCAATGCTGTTTTAGTGAATGTTAGTTTCAGAGAAACAGAAGTGTTAATGCTAAGTTTGTTTTCATTGTAAGACTATTGCCTTGTTTTGTTTTTTCTTCTTCTTTCAGCTGTTCCCATTAGGGGACACCACAGCAAATCACCTGTTTCCATTTCTTCCTGTCCTCTGCATCTTGCTCTGTCACACCAACCACCTGCATGTCCTCTCCCACTACATCCATAAACCTTATCTTAGGCCTTCCTCTTTTCCTGTTACCTGGTAGCTTCATCCTTAGCATCTTTTTCCCAATATACTCAGTATCCCTCCTCAGCACATGTCCAAACCAATGTAATCGTGCCTCTATGGTTTTAACTCCAAACCTTCCAACCTGGGCTGACCCTCTAATATACTTATTCCTAATCCTGTCCACCCTCGTCACACCCAGTGCAAATCTTAACATCTTTAATTCTGCCACATCCAGTTCAAACTCCTGCCTTTTTGTCAATGCCACTGTCTCCAACCCATATAACATAGCTGCTCTCACTACCCTCTTGTAGACCTTCCCTTTCACTCTTATAGGTACTTGTCTGCCACAAATCACTCCTGGCACTCTTCTCCACCCACTCCATCCTGCCTGTACTCTCTCTTCCACACTCAATGTTACTCTGAACTATTGACCCCAAGTATTTAAACTCATCCACCTTCACCACCTCTACTCCTTGCATCCTCACCATTCCTCTATCCTCCCTCTCATTCACACACATATATTCTGTCTTAGTCCTGCTGACCTTCATTCCTCTTCTCTCTAGAGCCGATCTCCATCTCTCCAGGGTCTCCTCCGCCTGTTCCCTACTCTCACTACAGATCAAAATGTCATCTGCAAACATCATAGTCCACTGGGACTCCTGTCTGATCTCGTCTGTCAACCTGTCCATCACCATTGCAAATAAGAAAGGGCTCAGAGCTGATCCTTGATGTAACCCCACCTCCACCTTAAACGCATCCGTCACTTCCACCGCAGACCTCACTGCTGTCACACTACCCTCGTACATATCCTGTACCACTCTTACATACTTCTCTGACACTCCCGACTTCCTCATACAATACCACAACTCCTCTCTAGCACCCTGTCATATACTTTCTCTAAGTCTACAACAGCACAATGCAACTCCTTCTGACATTCTCTGTACTTCTCCATCAACACTCTCAGAGCAAACATCGCATCTGTAGTGCTCTTTCCCAGCATGAAACCATACTGCTGATCATTGATCATCACGTCCCTTCTTAACCTTGCTTCCACTACTCTTTCCCATAACTTCATGCTGTGACTGATCAATTTAATCTCTCTGTAGTTACTACAGCTCTGCACATCACCCTTATTCTTAAAATTCGGTACCAAAACACATTTTCTCCATTCCTCAGGTATCCTCTCACTTTCCAAGATATCATTAAACAATCTGGTTAAAAACTCCACTGCCATTTCATCTAAACACCTCCATGCTTCCACAGGTATGTCATCTGGGCCAACAGCATTTCCATTCTTCATTCTCTTCATAGCTATCCTTACTTCCTCCTTGCTAATCCATTGTACTTCATGATCCACTATCCCTACATTATCCAGCATTCTCTCCCTCTCATTCTCTGTTGTGATAAACAGGCTAAAATTACAAATAAAGCACTTAGAGTGATTTTTAGGTGTTAAAATAGGTCTGAAACAAAGATAGACTGAAAAAAAACATATTTTTTAGTTCTAGGGCGGAGTTTTCCTTTAAGCAGACTTAGCATGAGCAGCAGTAAACTTCTCTTCCCTTGAAGCTCACAATTCCTTGAAAATGCACTTGAAAATAAATTCCACCTGGTAACTCTAAATAAGGTATTTCACTCTCACACATGCACACCTTAATCTCTTAGTGCAAGAAATCTGGACAAAGCCTAAAATAAATAGGGACGGATTACAAATATTGCTCTCACGAACTTAAAAAATTGCTGAAATAACAGGATTTGTGTTAGTATACATTTTTCTAGAGGATATGACATCTAAAACTCAAATGTCTTTTATTATTTAGCAAGTTCAGTCCTTTTTAGGAGGAATATGGGGAAAAAATCTGGACATTCTGTAAAAACCTGGACAGCGTGGGGTATGCTACCTTCCTCTTACACACACACACACACACACACACACACACACACACACACACACACACACACACACACACACACACACACACAAACACACATGCACAGTCCATACCTCTCAATCTCTTAGTACAAGAAATCTGGACAAAGCCTGTTATAATGTTGGGGAGAAAGGCCCAAAACTGGGGACACATTTAGAAAGTTGCTAGAATAACAGGATTTGTATTAGAATGCATTTTCTAAAGGATATGAAGTCTGAAATCAAATACATGTCATTATTTAGTAAATAATTCTTAGCTCATCCCAGTGATTTGTCAAAAAAAAACCCAGAATTTTTATGACAAACAGATCAAAAGTATAAGGCAAAAATCTGGGCATTCTGTGAAATTCTGTACAATTGAGGTATGGCACACAGGTACATCTCCCACCTTCTTAGAAATTGGATAGAACAACAAGGTTTGCATTAGTATGTATTTTCTGAGGATATGAATGCTAAAACTCAAATGTCTGGCATTATTTTCTGACTTCAGTCCTCAATGATTTGCCAGAAAAAAACACAATTTTATGAGAAACAAACCAAAAGCATGAGGCAAAAGTCTCAATAATTGTGAGGTATGACCCCCCCCCACACACACACACTCCTACCCCCCTCTTTCTTACGCACAAACACATACACCCCTACCTCTCTCTTACAAACACACAAACACATCCCTTCCTCCCTCTTACAAACACACACACACACACACACACACACACACACACACACACACACACACACACACACACACACACACACCCCTACCTCCCTTGCACATACACACGCGCGCGCGCACACACACACACACACACACACACACACACACACACACACACACACACACACACACACACACACACCCCTACCTCCCTCTTACAAACATACACACACACACACACACACACACACACACACACACACACACACACACCCCTACCTCCCTCTTGCAGACACACAAACACACACACGCACACACATACATACACACCCCTACCTTTACCTACCTACTTCTTACATACACGCATACACACCCCAATCTGCCCACTTCTTACATCCACACACCCCTACCTATTTTTCACAAATGCATGCACACACCTGCCTCTCACTTGTATCGGCTTTGTTTTACAGCACTACCCCACTGGTTGTTCCGAACAGAAATGGGCATGGCCAGAGTGATTCAAATGCCTGGTGTCTGTGATGTGGCATTCAAATGACGCATGATTGACATATAGAAGAATAATATGTGAAAATGGAATCATACCAATCGCCAAGTTACACAGGAAAGAGGCCAGTTTACTTGAAGCAGAAACAGACCAACGTTCCTACTATTTGTGCCAAATGTGTTGTACAAAATGTACCATGAAAATAAATCAAAACTCATGCCTACCATATCACCTAAATGCATTTCTTTTCCAAATTTTGCTGGGTATTGGATAACCTAACTTTACTAATTGCCTACCTTTTGCCCAGGTCAGTGATGCATTGTTTATTTAAGAGTCACTGCTTTACAGTACCAAGTTTTCCAATATGGTTCTCAGGTGGAGGTGCCTTTGGGGTGAAATCTGTGTGCCCTACCCGAGTCTGCAGAATTTTCATCTGCTGCTACAGTCTCCTCCCTTATCTCAAAGGCATACCATAAGTGAAATAGAATCATTTGAACTGCCTGTAGGTTATGGGCATCATTTGTTAGTATGTGTCCTGGAGTAGTCCAGTATCATAACAAAAATAAATTACTCAGCTTTGTGTCCAAGCTTCAGCACCACCCTACCCCATGACCATAAATAATAAAATAATAATACCCATGCACACCACAATGGTGTGCATACACACAGCGCCTCATGTTTCCGTTATGCTTTATCAGGTGGGCAAGGACTCTCAACCTAACTCCCCACCATTGCTGTGCAGCAGTACAGTAAAGTGTTTTTAGGGAATGGTTAACACACAGACCTACATTTCCATTACAAATAATAACTGAAAGCAGCACAAACACACATAATGCACACAGTGTAGAGATAATGAAGTGCAATAAACCATCTGTAACACGAAAGTGGAAAGAACACTCACAAAAAAGATATTACAATTTTGAAATAAACAGATACTTCCAGCTGGTTTGTAGGTCTGAAAGCATCCAACATGAGTGCTCTAATAAATGTCTATAGCTGTAAAACAGAAAAACATGATGCCAACAGCAGAAAAAAAAACATGCAGTAGTGGAATTTGAGCAGAATGTCCCTGAGATTTCGGCTATAAGCTCTTAGACTTAATACAACGTCTTGTGCATCCAGTGCTGATGACATAATAATCTGTATGGGTTAACAGTACACGCACTAGTGGCACTAAGAAAACTCTCAAGTGTATTAAAACATGTTCTCCTACTCATAAACACCTTTAGTTACATACTTTTTAAAAGATCAGAAGCCAATACGTACTGATAACTATAAAAAGTAAACTATTATTCACGTTAGTGAGCTACCTTCTACCTTTGTCCAGAGCAAAAACATCATCTGGAATTCAAATTCTGTGTGGGAGTGGAAGATGAAGATGTAAACCATTGGGTCTATGCGACTGGACACTTAAAAAAAAAGAAAAAAATATATTTTTTTCCTTTTTAAAAGAAAATTAATCTCCTTATCAGTTGGTTAAAGGTGCACTCCATTGCACTGGCCTGGGGACACCCTCGCACATGGGCATATTTCTAGTGCTGTTAGGGAATATATTTGCACATGTACAGAGTTGGCAGCTGTGAGATTAGAACTCCTGCCTACCTAATATTAGGCATTACAGTTTGCAGTACTTATTGCATATGATATTCTGTTTATTTGCTACTACACTGTCAGACAGTGCTTTTAAGGTGGATGACATCAGCAAGCCTTGTAACAGAGGCCACTGTTGAGGCCAGCAGCTAGTCAGTTGGCATAAAATGCATAATTATTGCACAAAGATAGCCCATAGGGGCTTGCCTAAAGTGCTACAAGGGCATATATTCACACACACACACAGTTGGCTGCTGTGAGATTAGAACTCCTCCCTATCTAGTATTACACACTACAGCTCACAGCACTTATCGTATGTACCACATTGTTTATCTGCTGCTACACTGTCAGGCAGTGCTCTTAAAGTGGTTGACATCAGCAGGCCTTGCAGAGTAGAGAATTTAGAGGCCAGCAGCCAGTCACAGGGCCAGAAATGCATACCATTGCACAGAGTCAGTGCATATGAGTGCGTCCATAGTGGTACGAGGGGATATATTGATACATACACACATGGAGTTGCAGGATGTGAGATTAGAACTCCTACCTAACTAGTATTACACACTACAGCTCACAGTACCTTTTGCATGTGCCACAAGTTATCTCTGTTGTATATGGAGATGCAGGCACAGTACTTGTGGAGTATGCTAAGTGGCCTTGTGTTAGGCAGCATGTATAGCGTGCAGAGTGATACTGCTTGGTACTATTATTGTATTTAGTGTCCTATGGGTGGGATACCTGGTCATATCCCTGTTTGCAGTTTGATAGGCAGACATGTGGGCAGAGACAATATGGCCTGTCCAAGGAATGCATTGCAAAGATTGTACATTTCACCACCTGTGTACCTATGTCTGCCTGCAGGGTGACAGCCTGCAGGCTCAGAGTTCTCTGGGTGAGTGAATTATGCACTGTTGTGGCCTTGATCAGGTGTCATCGGATGGCTGTTGTGATGTGTATGTGTAGATAACCCCAGCAGTTAGGGGTACATCCCCGCCCATATCTATCTCAATCTGTATAACAGAGGTGTCTCCTTAAATGTAGTTGTGTGTGTCAGTAATGTAAATGTAAATGTGGTCTGTAGGAGCATGTGTGGAGCCTATGTATCATTGTACTTTATGACAACAAGATGTATATATAGCTATATGAGACACTAATCGAGCATGAAGGGGATAGGGAGAGACAGATATGTATACGTAGCTGTCTGTACAGACATATGTCCACATATCAGTTCTTTAGGCAGATGAATTAACAGATATGAGCTCAAGTTAGCTAAGTGTAGGAGCATGCCCAGTGTGACTGTTAGTACTTACAAGGTGACTTCAGGCCAGACCTACCTGTACTCCAGTCCAGGATTTTGTGTGTCCCTTGCAGCCAGTTGGCTGCTGAACCTGTTTCCACAGTCCAGGACCCATAGGCCAACTAGGTGGCTGCCTAGGGTGCCACTCTAGTAGGAGCACTTTTCCAGTATTTATTTGGTGCAGGTAAACCAAGATGGGGCACCGGGTGGTGTGGTGGGGGGTGCCGTGGAGCCCTTTTGCCTAGGGCACCAGTTGACCTAAGGCCGCTCCTGGCACGACCTCTCTGATATTTTGTCCAAGGCATTCCCCGGCTGTTTGCTGAACATAATATGTAACCTATACCTATCAACTGTACAGATTGTAATGGAATGTGTAGAGTTTTGCTTCATATTTTTTGTATATTTTACATAACGTGATTTTCTGGCACATTAGGGGAAAAACAGTATAGGCTGATGTTAGGATATGATGAGAGACATTTGAGTTACTGACTGCATGCACCACAGGGGATTCATGCTAATGCAAGACCTGTTATTCTATCACCTTTACACATTTGTCTGGCCAATAGTTAATCCTTCTCCAAATATTTGGGCCTTTGTCCCACTATTGTTTATGGCTTTGTCCAGATTCCCTGTTCTAAGAAGTTGAGAGGCAGGATGTGACTGGGGTACATGATGTAACACCACACACAGGGTGATAGTTTTCATACATCTCACTGTACATGATTTTGCAGAATGTCCAGCATTCTGCCCCATATGTCTGCTCTGTTTCTCATACAGTTGTGTTTATCCAGTAATATACTATGAAATGCAGTCAAACAAATTGTTGTGAGTACTGACAGAGTTAGGTGAAGGCCAATACATACTGTGGCTAATCTGATCTGTTGCAAGCTGCTGTTATACTAGCAACCTTCTAGGTTACTCAGAGCATGTATAATGTCTGTAGGTTTGGGACTCTGTTCCCGCATTTACTCTGGCTATGTCCAGCTTCCTTGCAGTAACAGATTACAGTGTCATGACAGTTTGTGGGACTCCTACCATACGAGTAACACATGCAAAAGATATAGGTGCAGCCAGCTTCGAACCATCAACACCATCAACCATGTTAAAGTCCTTAGCCCAGTGAGCCACACCAGCCTCCAGAAAAATTAGGTTTAATTCCTCACACTATCAATAGCATACAGACAGACACTGTGACCACTGCTGTGACCCCTGCATTTTGTGGAAAATACATGTGACCAGGTTCTTTGTGACAGCCCTGGAATTGTGAGGTTTGCTGATATATCTTTGCAAACATACTGTTACTGCAGTTGTATGGGGGCAGTGATGTGTTGGGGGTAGGGGACTCTGGCATTGACAGATGTGCATCTGTCCTATAACTCCACTGTTTGACATTTCCCTTGCATAATGCAGTGGAGTTTCCAGCCATGTGGCTTAATGCATAATATGGGGTACTCAGTATTGGACAGAGTATCTGTTATCCCAAGTAGCTGTTAATTCTCTGCAAGTAGCCCAGTAGCCCACTCTATTCCCTTGCATACATGCAGCAGGTCCATACATATGCTACGATATTCTTATACCCCGTACATTTGTTGTATAGGATAGTGTGTTTCAGGGCTGACTCTGTCTGATGCACATACTACACAGCCAATACATGGTTAGGTGCAGGTTTTGTGTTTTGGCTGTCAGGAGTCAGAGTAAGGTGTCAGTCCCTAGGACCCTAGGTTGTCACTGCGTCTGGTGGGGGGCTGTGTATCTCTTCCCTCTGATGATTCTGCCACAGCTGTTTCTGCAGGATCATATTGTGTAGCATGGCACATACTGTGAACATCTGTCCACATGTGGTTGGAGAGTACTGCAGGGCTCCACCAGATATATCTAGGCACTGGAACCATGACTTCAGCAGCCCAAACATATGGTCTATGATGTTTCTAGTTTGTGCTTGTACCACATCATGGCATTCTTCAGTGGGTGTGTGTGCATTTCTGATGGGTGTCATCATCCATGCTTCCAGTGCATAGCCAGCATCCCCCAGTAGATGGCTGTACAGGATGCCCCCCTGGCAAACATCTGGTACAGCTGTGATGCATGCCAGATATGGGAGTTGTGATAACTGCCATTGCTGCCAGTACACACATTCCTGATAATACCCTGGGCATTGCACACTACCTGGCAGTTGATGGAATGATACCCCTTGCAGTTGATGTAGACTCTACCCTCCTCACTTGGCGGCATTTTGATGTGTACATGAGTGCAGTCTATGGTACCCAGTACCGCAGGGTAGTAGGCTACATGGTAGAAGAGTCGCATAGTGCTAGCACACTCCTCAGGGGTGTAGGGTAAATAAATGTGTTCACTGGCATGTGTTTGCATGGCAGCCAAAAACTGGTGAAGTGCCCTAGATGCTGATCCCTGTGAGACCCCCATCATGTCCCCAGTTGGTCTGTGGAAAGTACCTGTAGCTAGTATCCTAAGAGGTACACATACCTTTGTTTCCACCGGGATGGGTTCCCATGTTGGCTCTGGGTCTAAGTTGAGGGCGTCAGAGCTCAGTGAGTTCTTGTAATATGCCCCTGTTCACCCTGTAGTGCTCTACAACCTCCAGCTCATGTAGCTCCTGAAAGGTTACCCTGGGCCTGAACACTCTTCTCCTTCTAAGTTTAGGCCTATTGTCAGCAGCCGCATCACCACTGACCTCAGCATCTAGCACATACAAATGTATCAGAGCTGCAGCAGGCCTGTGCATTGCTATAGTTAAAAATTCCACATTTGTACTTCACTGGTGCAGAGTATGGGGGTGACATCAAATTGTAGGGTGTATGCAACTTTTCTAGTGCTCTGCAGTAGGTACAGCCTGTGTGATTGGCTACCTATGATGCATTCCACCTGCCAAGTATATCATTATCAGTGTTTTAATGGCCCAGTTTAAGTGGTAAAGGGGTCATCAGTAATTTCTATATGATTGGCTTTCCCAGGCAATTTTCTTTCTTTTTTTTTTCAACCAGCCTTCTCTGCTAAGCACTGTGGCATGGTGCTCAAACCCATGCCACAAATATAAATAATACTCAGTTACTCAATGGACACACCACCATAGACGGGCATACTCAGCACAGCAGCGTGCTGTGCAAATGCACACAATCTAACTAAAACCCGTGCCCCAAAGTTAAACAAAGCTTAGCAGAAACTGGACACCCCCCTGCTCATCTTAGCGGTGGGGTGCACAAACAGGCTTTGCTGAGCTTCAATATGCTTAAAGAAATACAGACACACCCCCTTTTGATGTCAGCTACCTCTTCTGTGAATACCAACATGGTTCTGGGGTTACATGGATTTGATCTGCGGGCATGTATACCCATTTTTGCTATTCAGTAACCCCAGCTCATTTGCATACAGATCCATTTACACAACCAGGAATCCGCACTATTCCAGACCCTGCCTCCTAAGCAACCACAGAAATCTAGCATTGTAGATACTCCAAGCAAGGCCATATAATGCATTATTGCCACATATTTTATTTTTTTCATTTTTACACTTTTAAATATTTTCTTTTTGCATAACGACATGTTTGCCCACTGCTGCACACCACACAAACATAATATGAGTATTAAAAAAATAATTTTACATTATTTTCCATTACTTTTTGGACACACAGGGCATAGCTGTGCACATATATATGTTTGTCATGCCATTTCTGTCCTTCTGACAGGGCTTTTACAGCCCTTGTTTACTTTTTTATCTCATGTACATGGAATTTTTCTGTGTACACTTCATACACCAACATGGGGTCTGCACTATCTGCTTGCTAGATTGCTCCAACACCCTCATTTGCATGCAATTCACCTGTTTAAGAGGTGATTTGCATGCCACAGAGACTTCCGTGTTCACACACTCGTGCATGCCCCTCAGCTCCGTTTACTGGATTGCATGGCTGCTTACTACCGTGTAAGCTCCATGCCACTATGCCTACACAGAAAATTAAACCATGTAGGCTTTATTGAATTTTCCCCCCTTTATTATTACTATGTACTTTTGAATGCTTTGACATAGCATTTTGATTGTCACATATTTCAGTTGTATGTAAATGCTCATATATTCTGGTTTGAAGTTTTCTTTATGCTCTTCCTATATAAAATGAATTACGTTTTATGCATACAGCAGTATAAACAAACTTAGATTTGCAATTAAAACCTCATGGTTCATGAATAATCATGTAGTGAATTAATGAATGAAAGAATAGTGATTTCAAGGCACTGTCATTTTTGTCATGACTTCTAATAATAATTTACAGAGGGCATAAAACCTCCCACCATCATCACTGGCTTCAACATATATTTCAAAGACATAACATTTTTCAAAATCTGTATGTCCATTTATGAATATGTTATCAGTATAGGATTAAAAATTAAAAATCTGACTTGATTTATTAAATAGGTATGTCATGAATCTACACATGGTTAATTATTTGGTGTCTCATTCTCTTTTTTATACCTTACAGAAATAAATCACCTTTGTTTTGGCCCATGTTCAGTTAATGTAACTTAATATAATGCTTGACTGAAAACTTACATCCTGTCATTCATATCTACAACACTGCTATAGATTTCAGCACTGTCTGATCCCTTTCCACTTCCTACATTAGTAGCATTAGCTTCTGTAGAGGCTTATTCTCTGTTCAGAATCCAGAACATTATCAAAAATAACTTTGTCACCGTCCTAATAAAACAACACAGAGACCCAAAGACATTTGACGATCTTTATTGTAATGAAAATGAATAACAAACATCAAACTTCATTGAGGCACACAGAATCCAACATTGCAACAAATAAGATAGTAAACATAAGGGCAGCGCACCCACTCACCCTTGGATAAGCAGCGTCCCCCACTTGCTCACTTATCATAGTAATCATGAAGGCATTGTCCCCGCTCACCTTAATATCATCAGTTCCATACTTCCATTCCAAGTCATCCACCATCAAATCACCACCTCAATTCCAAATATCCTACTGAGGGGGACAGAAGAGGGTCAAGCCTAACCCTCTTCTCCGCCCCTCAAGCCATCACCAAACTGGAGAGCTGGGAGGGCAACAAGACCACAGCAAAATGTGCTTACTCATACCAGCTTCCCCTACAAAACCCCCTAAGACCCACCCCTTAGCCTTACCTCACTTCCTCCCTCAGCTCCCAACTTAATTAACTCTTTCATACCCACACAAATCTAACTTATCTATCTCCCTAATTCCAGCCCACCCCCACTCTATTATACCAAGGTTATCCTATGACAAATTTGTCTGTTCCAAACCTCACTTAGCAAAGTGTTACAAACCTCACTTAGCAAAGTTTTCCACTTTTTCAGCTTCTGACATCTAATTTAAAATATTTATTGGGTACAAGTTTTTAAGTCTGAATAGCATTAGTAACTGGAAGATCCTTCATTTTAAAGGGGAGGGCATAGTAAAGTACTAATACTTCAGCACTGACTAAATGTAGTTTCTTTTGTCCAGTTCTGCCTCCATGTAGCTGGTAAATAGATAGGATGACAGATGATAATAAAATGCACCATCCTTCAGTACTCGCACAGATGAGATCATACATGAAGCATGTCATGTGTGATTCTTGATCAGTTATCACAAGCTAGTATGTGAACCATGTGAGCAAACTGATCCAGGCGGGTTAGATGAGAACTTTTCCTGCCAAAAAGCCTGATTGTAAACTGAAGGTCAATGCATTTTATATGGCTTTCCAAAGACAGGGTTCTCTTCATTTTTTAACCTTTTCTGGACTTGATGAATCTCACATTTACTACTACAAGAAGGAAGACATGCAATTGAAAAGAAGGTGGTACTAGCCTAATTACAGAATGCTTTACTTACAACTGCTGAGTCTAAGAAAAACATACTGATTCTTCAATAAGTAGATTTACAACCCCCCCAGAAAAAACCTCCACAACAAAGAAAACTCCATTAACTCATACCTTCCAAATCAAATAGCAACAGAGCAAAGAACACAACTTTATCTTAGTTCCCTACTATTTAAACGTATACATTTAGATACATTCCAATTCTTAGCAAACCACCTCACTATCAGAACCTCAAACAATGATCTCTGATCACTCTTTCCAGCTCCATGGCTGTATGCACCCCTTGCAACAAATGGCATAGCATGGACCATAGATCTTAGAGTCTGAGGATCTTTCCTCCCAGTCTGAAATCTCATCACTGTTTTCTTACCTCAAGTTGCAAAAAAATGAAAGATAAACACCTTACTCACAAAGCTGGCTGAACTGTTCATGCATTCCACCAAAATGAATTCTGCATGATTTTGCATAACAAATGTCTTCTCCCACCAGTTGTTCAGAGTAATACTAATGTAGATTTATTTCCTTTTCTACCCTGTCATCCTCTGTAATTATATAACTTTCTGTCTGCTGCTCTTGATTTTCAACTGACTGGCTTTGAGTTCATATGTTTTGTTATGATTGTCATATTTGTTCAACTTAATTATTGTATTTTGTTTCAAATTAATTTACAATTTGTAAATTTGAATTTTTATGAGACATATCTTTGTGGTGTTTACCTTACTTCAATTTCATCTGTAAATACCTTCTTTGGTTCTGTTCTGCTAGTAATATATATGTCTATCTATCTATATGGTTGTATTTCTTGTTGCTGCTATTTACTTTTGCTGGAATTTCTGGGTAGGACCAAAAATGGTCCATGTGGATGAGTTCCCTTACCATAGTTATTTGATTAAAACAAACAAGCAAACAAACAATCAATGTTGCCAGTGTTAAGGATTGTGGCATTTCTTATTTAAAATTTAAACTGAAGAAGTAAGGAGTTTGTCAGTCACTAACATCAGTACTCTCAGGTGTTTCCATTATGTACACTGCAATAAACACTAATTTCAGACTACTGTCCAGATTTTCCATTCAAGACATTACAATGAATTTTACTTCAACAAATCCTCAAACTCTTGAGCACTTGTGTATTTCCATGACTAGTATCAGGATAGACTAGGGGGGCTCTGCCTGACCCCACTCACCCAGGTGGGAGCTCATACACTTGTTGAAAGAACTAAGGGACACTCATAAGGAGACTTGAAATAATTCAGAGATAGCAGACTACAGGGACAGGAAGACACAGGAAGAGCAAAGGACGATATGAGTCGTTATAAATGGTATGTTGGCCAGTCTATTCATTTTTGATTCAGACTGCTGCTCCTTGCAGCCCAACCAACCTCCAAAGTAGTGGCATTTATGTTATGTAACGCAGAGAGAGACTGTTACAGTAGGTACATCAGCCCAACTTTTGGTGCAGGGGCTGTCGTAATTGCTGCTGCATTATAGACATCCAAGCATTGCTACTGATAATATGATGATGTTTTGATTTTTCTTCTCCAGCATGACCAGAATGTTATGGGGCACAGAAAGAGTCGGCAGCTCTTCTGATGATATGTGTAGCGAAAAACTAAATAATTAGCTCAAGCAATGGGACCTGGATGAAAATATGAAATGAAATAAAAAAAGGTTGTTTTTTCTATACATATTTGCAAGAAGAAAATGGGTGGTGGGCATGCAGATAGCAACGTAATGTCACCAGCTGCCAGTCAAGAAATACAGCTGTGTTATAACTTAGCAGAGTAACACAGGAGCATGCAGAACTTAATAGAAAGAAGAGACATTGCTGCTGTGAAGATATGGTTATTTACTTCTTGATTGTTTCATAAATGTCACCATACTTCCTCATTGCAGTGGCTCATCGATTCAATATAACAAATGTTTATTGATTTAAAGATAGGCATGATACCCACGAACACTGTGATGATATTGCAAGAGCAGTGCATGTGCACTGTGGTGATTTCAGGAGAAAAGTGTATGCTCACTATTATGGCAAGTCGAGCTTCTAGTTTTAGATATTAGCGGTGGCATCTCACTTTCTTCAGGTACATATCACTAATTGCATGGTTAAATATTAAAATAAGACAGTTATGTAAGAGGGAGGGCAGGCCAAAGAAAGATATTGTAATCAATATACTAAAATAAGACAGTTATATAGGAAAAGATGGATGACAGGGAAAATAAAGATGTAGCAATCAATGTGCTATGTGTGATTTCTTAAAAGAATATAATATGCACCTTTTATCTTATCATCTGATCATGAGATATGCCACACAATGTTGAAGTTCAAGTTTTGAAACACAGTTCAACCCATATTTCTGAAACCCAGACCTCCCATGACCCCTCATATTAATCTTATGCAAAGGACATGCCAAATAGCATAAAACTACTTTACTGTGCGAGGTTTTTCCTGTGAACCTTGTGCAGTGTGCACCTGTACACCCCTTAGTTCATTATTCTAGCTTTAAGGTTGACATTGTCTCTGCACAGTGGTAAAGTAACTCTCAGAGTGAATTTGCTGACCCAATAATTCTTATCTTTTGTGCTGTAGCAGGAAAGCATACCAATTCAGAAAATCCTAACTTCCTAAGTCATGTTTTTGCCAGTCCAGGCTTGAATAAGTGCTGCTCAGTCATGTAGGTCTCAGAACCTTGAATGTGTCCATTTTAATGGCTGCCATCAGATCACTGGTACACTTCATCTAAAACTCAGTGCAGCATTATTTTCAGTACATCAGACATAACATCTGGAATTTGTACAATGACTAATAGGACAACTTAAGCATTTTTGTAGCTGCTCTGCTCTAGGCATGTTTTCATTGTATAATGGCTCATGCTATATGTAACAGCATTACATCTTCTAAAACCAAATTTGCAAATATCATGCATGAGAAATGAAGTGTCAGCTTCTGACCCCAAATACCACATATCTAAAATGAGTAATAGTCTATTGTACAAATGTGCGCATTATAAGCAACTCATTTTATTTACCATACAAAATATGCTCTCCAATTAATATCAAAGGCTTTGATAAATGGTTGTCTTGTAGGCAGGTTGATAAAACAAGAGCTTAAATATTATTCATAAAGGTGGATTAGGCTTAGGGAATGCTAAATGTACCATGGAAACACTACTATAAACAAGAACACTCTTTAGGCGATTTAGGGCTAGTCCACCCATTAAAACCTTTGAGGCATTTTTTTTAGTCAGAAAGTATTACTGAAGACAATGGACTGTAAAATGTGTTCTTGTCATGAAACCATTTTAAAATAAGAGACTAATTTGTGTTGCTTATTCAAGATTTATATGTCTAAAATAAAAATCTGAACATCAACATTTAAATGTAGGTGTATATTTATGTTTAACTATCTCTAAATCTATACAACTTGATCTATTTATCTATCCATAAGACCACCAACAATATAAATGTGCACACATGCATCTTATAAGTTCTGAGTGTGTGTGTGTGTGTGTGTGTGTGTGTGTGTGTGTGTGTGTGTGTGTGTGTGTGTGTGTGCATGTAAATATTAATGTGCATTTGAGGATTACAGCAACAGAAAAGGGAAGTTTAATGTAATATTCAAGGTGGCATATTTCTCAAAACTTATTCAGGAAATTTAAAATTCTTAGATAGACATATTGTTTGTGAAACTATATACATTTTGTTTCATTTAATTATATTTTACAATTTTACAGACAGACAACAGAACAAATGTCCATGCTATTTGATTTGAAAAATAGTAGTCTGTGTTTTAGCTTTAAAAAACACATAGGAATGAAATGACATACCAGAAAGTGTTTTGGAAAATGAAACAGCTTTTTGCATGGATCTCCCAGTAAAATTATAGAATACAGAAGCTAATATCATTCTACATCTGTTGTAATCTGCATACTGGGAAATATTTTTTGTGTGCCCTGTGTTATACATTTCATCACTTGTGATTTTTGAGTTGAAGAACTCGTATAACATAGCGAGATATCTTAAAAAAAGCAATAGAGGTCTTCCTTTCTCTGTTGCTACCTCTGCACAGATTGATGTACTGTGTAAGCATGGGAAGACAAGTCCCTTATGCATGTGCAGTACATCAGAAATGCCCCAGGATACTGGAAGTCTGCCGAAGGGCAGCACGGAGGCATTATACAATGACATTATTTAAGAAAAGTAGGTATATTTTTTCTTAAATAATGTCATTGTAAAATAGCAATAACCCACAGCTGGGTGTTGGCAATGCTGGATTTATCCATGGTTGGCTTTGTTTGTTCACTGACCGTAGGTAAATCCAGCATTGCCCACACTCAGCCATGGGTTATTGCTTAAATAACTACGTGATGTAAAAATACAATCCTTATTGCAAATAATGTAAATACTGTATTTCCTTAATTTAAATAACTTTGTATTCAGTATATAAGCTGCACAAATACTGCTTTTAAACAGGATTCTAATAATGCCTCATTACAACATCAATGTATTATTCATAATAGGTGTGAATTCTATTATGTTAATTCCTATGATATTTGTTTTGCAGTTTTGCTACTTCTCAGGTGCCCAAGTCATGTGCCAGTGAACCAGCTCATCCATCCAGTTTTCAAATGGCAATTAAAACTAAAATAAACACCTAGATAAACTTATCCACACCCCCACCAGGGGCAGCAATATCCTAGACCTAGTCATTACCAACATGAGTAACCGGTGTTCCACATCTGAAGTCAACTCCTCGTTGGTCCGATCCGACCATAAGCTTATCACCCTTGATATCCACATCCCGCCCCCACCCCCCATTAAGGAAACCACAGTAAGAAATTTCTTCAAAGCCAACTTCATGCTTCTTAAGCAGAAGTGGTGATCTTCATGACACCCATGCAGATGGACAATACAGTTATAACTGCTGAATCCTACACAAATGCACTCTATAAGCACTTACGAGTGCATGGATCGTGCTATCCCATACAGAACCAAGACGCTATCCTCCAAAAAAAAAGATGCCAATCTGGTGGTCCCCTGCCATAAACAAACTGTACAACAGAAGGAAGAAACTGTTGCAAAAGAGAGTAAAATCCCATGAATGGAGGAGCTTGCTGGTCAGCCTCAGTAAGAAGCTGAGATCCCTTATAAGATCCTCCAAAGCTAGTTACAAAAACAAAATCACCACTAAATCCAAGGACAACCACAAAGTATTTTATAGCTATGTCAAGAATCTAGATGGCAGCACCCAGATCTGCTCTGAGTTACAGCACAAAGGCACGAAAATTCCAGAACCAACTGATATTGCCAACATCCTGGCAGATCGGTTCAGTGCTAACTTTACCCCCCTCTCACCCCCTAAAAGGCCCATATCTATACAGGAAGAATGCAGAGTCCCTGTAATCACAACTATGCAGGTAAATGCTGCACTCTCTAAAGCCAAAAACACAGCATCCATGGGACCAGACAACAACCCAGGCTACATTTTACACAAACTTCAGAATGAAATGGCTCCCCACTTAAGCACCATGTTCAATAGTAGCCTCACATCAGGCTTTGTACCCACTGAATGGAGCACAGCAACAGTTATCCCACTCCACAAAGGGGGAGCAACCACTGATCCCAGGAACTATCGACCTATTAGCCTGACAAGCCTGGTCTGCAAGGCCATGGAACGTATCATCATGGAACTCATAAACAAAGACATTGGTAACCTCCAAACTCTGGATCCCACCCAGTTTAGGTTTGTGAAAGGCAGATCATGCCTCCTGAACCTGATCGACTTCTTTGAGGCAGTCACCAAAGCCGTGGATGAGGGTAAGGTGGTTTACACAGCCTATCTTGACCTCGCCAAGGCTTTCGACACCATCCCCCATTCTGGAATTATAGCTAAAATCACTAAACTAGGTATAAATCTCTACATCACAAGATGGGTTGGCAACTGGCTCACTGACAGAACCCACACTGTAAAAGTTGCAGACTCCAAATCTGACCTCAAAGCAGTGACAAGTGGAGTACCACAGGGTTCTGTCCTGGGACCTCTCCTGTTTGGTATCTACTTCTCTGAAGTACAGGCTAACACAGAAGGCCTCTGGCTAATGAAGTTCACAGATGACTGCAAACTAGGAGCCATAGTCAAGTCCCCAAATGATGTGGACATCCTACAGAAGGGCCTCACTGAGACAGATGCCTGGTGTCAAAGCCATGGCCTCAAGCTCAATGCCAAAAAGTGCAGTGTCACCCCCTTTGGGAAAAACTCTGCACCCATGAACTACCACATAGGCGGCAATCTACTTAACACCAAATGTGTGATAAGAGACCTTGGGACCCAGGTGGACAGTAGTCTCTCCTTTGATAGTCACATCGCCACAGTAGTCAGGAAGCCCTTCTACGTGGCACACCTCATCATAAAAGGGTTCTCTTCCGGGAAAAAAGAGGTCATTGTTCCCCTCTACTCGTCACTCATTAGACCCATTATAGAGTACAACAACCCTTTTGAAATGTACCTTACAAGACATCTGCAGCAGCTGGAAAGGCCACAGAAGTACCTCACAAAGAGGATTACTGGCCTCAAACAAATGCCCTACATTGAATGCCTCAAAAAACCCCAGTTTTACTCCGTAGCATATTGCCTACTCCGAGGAGATTTCTGCCTAACATACAAAGCTATGTCAAACCCAGATCCTTTGGACATGCTACACCTAAAGAAATCCCAATCCCTCCAAGCTACATGCTCTAGGGACCTAAATCTTGTCACCACAATAAACAGGACATGCTGGAGGGATAGATTCCTGTCCCAGAGACTTCCTATACTCTGGAACAAGCTACCCATCTATGTCAAGCAAAGTTCTTCATTAGCACTCTTCAAGAAAAATCTTGATGAGTGGATGGGAAACAGGAAATACTCCCCAGGGAGTATTTCTGCTGGACAGTGGCACAGGAAAATAACTTTCTTGGGTGGCGTAAGCTATGGAACCTTGCTTGCTAGGCTTACATAAGCCCTTGGGCTGATAGCCTAGTACCTACCTATGAAGCTATGAACCTATAAGTCATCTTTTAGCTGCATCTTCATAAAATATATGCCCCTAAAAGTTGACCCAGTAGTTTCTAATTTGGGAACATATGTGGCCAGCGACCTAACTTTTCACCAACATGTGTCCATTGTTGGAAGAAAGTCTTTCTGCATTGCACAGTTTATAATCAAAGGGAATGAGTCTAGATCTAGGGATGGGATGTCATTGAAAGATCTTGCTTTCTTGCATATATCAAACCAATTTAGAATAAACAGCTTGGAATCAGTGCACACTCAAGCCACTAGACTGAAAAATCTTTCCTGCAGAACCTAAATGGTAAAGGTGGGAGATGAACTATCTTCAACAACTAAAATTACCAACAGAGTGTTGCAAAGACCAGCTCTTAGTTCATTTCTCTTTTCTTTCTGCATTCCAAGTGCAGTCACTGAATCCCCAAATGAACTGGCCATCTTGCAGGAAGGTTTGCCCCAAATAAATAATTGGTCCCAAAATCATAGACAAACTAAATATCAAAAATGCATTATTGTATCTTTCAGAAGTCATCTACTCCAGGGGAGCTACCCAGTTGTTCAGGATTTGGGAATTTATGTAGGCAATGACCTAACTTTCAACCATGTGTCCATTATTGTATGAAAGTCTGTTTTACGCAGCTTATAAACAAAGGGATTATGTCTACATCAAGGAATGTCATTGCCCTTACTCAGCCCTCATTATACCATTCATTGAGTATGATGCACCCTTTAACATGTGTGTCCAAACACATGCAACAACGTGAATGCCCCATAGAGATACCTTACTAACAGTATACAAGGCCTAAACAACATGTCCTACATGGACTGACTCAAAGCCCTGTCATTATACTTTGTATCCTACAGACTGCTAAAAGGTGACCTGTGCTTGGCATACAAGGCATCCTCCGACCCAGTACTGATGGATTTACTGCACATCAGCAAGTCAAATAATATTATAAACATTAAGTCTAGGGATCTAAACCTCTTGTACACCTAACACTGGTCTGGAACAGACTCCTCATCCAAGTTAAACAAAGCTCAGCCCTGTCCGTATTCAAGTACAACTTAGATCTATGGATGGGAAACAGAAAACTTACTTCAAGATATCCCACTGTACTACTAATGGACACAGGTAGCTCCTAAATGCTTTATCCCATGCACGGATCCCCCAAATTATTTGTGGTATGATACCAGTTATTCTCATTACGGGTAATATAATTATTGATCATGGGATGGGTAAGAACATTCTCTAACCAAATGGGATAGGTTCATTTGCACACAAAAAGGGAAACTGGCTAGGTTCAATATGACCCACAAGAGCAGGTAACCTAGTACTTACCTATGAAACTATAAGAATAACAAATGTTTTTTTTTTTAAATCAGATTGGTATAGCGGGATCATGTAATTTTTGTTTAAGGCTGTGATTTATTTTCTTATGAAGCAATTTTGATGTATTGGGCAAAGACTGTTCAAAATAAAACTGTTCAAAGTTATTATGACATGAAATTATTTTTGGACAGTTGGCCATCTATAATTTTACAGTCACATGTATAGTTACTTTGTTGGTTTTATATGTTTATGTTAGCTTTGACCCATGTTTTTTTTAGAACCCTTCAGAATCTCAGACTATTACAAATAAAATTCTGTAGTATAAGAATAACATTATTCAGTTTGCAGATAACGTCCTTTTATACTTGCAGAATCTGGCTTAATTTATTTCCCATTTACAAGTAACTGAAGACCATAACAAAGCCTCAGATTACAAGTTAAATGTTAACAACTCAACCATGTTTTCTGATGGCCATAAGCAAAATACCAAACTATTTTCTGGCATCTAGTATTAATGTTTCTTTTAAGAATCTTACAAATTTTAGAGTTAAAATACAAATCTGACATCATACGTTTATTCATATTAATTTCAGCCAGACTCTAGGAAAAGAATCAAAATAGATTTTAATAACTGGAATAAACTTACATTTAGCTTTCTTGCTACAGAATCCATGTTAAAAATGAATGTCTTCCCCAGGCAATTTTATTTCATTAATATTTCAAATTAATTGTAAAGTCCTTTAATAAAATAATGTCAAACTATTTATGATTTAAAAACAATCACCTTGTCTGAGTAATCTTTCAGATCTGAAGTCAAGGTCCAGTATTAAGACCATTACTCTTTAATATACTTATAAATAAAATACATAGATCTTCTTACACAGCAAATATAATCCAATATTCAGATGATTCAAAACTAAAGTGTGCAGTCACTTTAGTCAGCTCTAAGGTGACCTGCAGCATTCCTTTACAAAAACTGAAAATGAAACTAAAACTAAATCCACAGTAAACTAAACTAATAGCAGTTTCACCTCCCAACCAGCAATCAGACTACTTCTACTTAAAATACTGAGTCATTAAGCCTGGAACTGGGGTAGTATGAAGCAGAAAACTTCTTTAAAAAGTCAAACCTTTTCTATTAGAGCATAGACATAAGACCATAGCTCAGAATGACTTGCTCCATATTCTCCTGTGTGCCTCATCAGTTTGGATTAAGCTATGTTTCTTACAGCTAACCAAACTGGAACAATCTTATACTAAGATTGCAAAGGCTGTAAGTAACCACATTAACCAAACACATCACTGTTTTGCACTTCACTCCCTTAAATGGATGGAGCTACTTTATCTATTAATGTACATTCATATTAAGACTGTTCCAGTACCCTCTACTGCTCAGACAAATCGTCTGCCACCAGCCAGTTATTAAAGGTAAGCACCCCACAGCGAACTACATTCACTGAACCAACATTTTGTGCTTTCTCAAAAATCTAAAAATCATAATGGTGACTGCCTATACTCTTTATACATTGGTAACTGTGGAATGATCTCCCAAGAGGTAACAGAAATATTTTATCTTGTCTTCTTTTTATTTTTCTTTCAGCTTCTCCTGTTAGGGGTCACTGCAGTGTAAAACCTGTTTCTATTTCTTTCTGTCGTCTGTATCTTGCTCTGTCACACTAACCACCTACATGTCCTATCTCATCACATCCATAAACCTTATCTTAGGCATTTCACTTTTCCTATTACTTGGCAGCTCCATCCCTAGCATCCTTCTCCCAATATACCCAGCATCCCTCCTCAACACTTGTCCAAACCAATGCAGTTTCAAGTCTCTGGCGTCCAACCTTAGCTGACCTTCTAATATACTCATTTCTAATCCTGTCCATCCCTGTCACACCCAGTGCAAATCTTAACATCTTTAACTCTGCCCCCTCCAGCTGTGACTCTTGTCTTTTTGTCAGCACCACCATCTCCAACCTATATAACATAGCTGGTCTAACTATCATCTTGTAGACCTTCCCTTTCACTCTTACTGGTACCAGTCTGCCACAAATCACTCCTGACACTCATCTCCACCCACTCCACCCTGCCTGCACTCTCTTCTTCACCTCTCTTCCACACTCACCATTATTCTGAACTGATGATCCTAAGTATTTAAACTCATCCACCTTTGCCAACTCTACTCCCTGCATCCTCACCATTCCTCTGTCCTCCCTCTGATTCACACACATATATTCTATCTTAGTCCTGCTGACCTTCATTCATCTCCTCTCTAGAGCATATCTTCCCCCCTCCATGGTCTCTTCAACCTGTTCCCCAATCTCACTACAGATAACAATGTTACCTGCAAACATCATAGTCCATGGGGACTCCTGTCTGATCTCGTCTGTTAACCTGTCCATCACCACTGCCAATAAGAAAGGGCTCAGAGCTAATCCTTGATGTAATCCCACCTACACCTTCAATGCATCCATCAGTCCTACCACAGAGCTCACCACTGTCACACTGCCCTCGTACACATCCTGTGCCACCACTCTTACATACTTCTCTGCCACTCCCGACTTCCTCATATAATACCACAACTCCTCTCTAGGCACCCCGTCATATGCTTTCTCTAAGTCCACAAAGATACAGTGCAACTCCTTCTGACCTTCTCTGTACTTCTCCATCAACACCCTCAGAACAAACATCACATCTGTCATGCTCTTTTCCAGCATGAAACCATACTGCTGCTCACTAATCATCTCCTCCCTTCTTAACCTAGCTTCCACTAATCTTTCCCATAACTTCAAGCTGTGACTGATCAATTTTATCCCTCTGTAGTTACTACAGCTCTGCACATCACCTTTATTCTTAAAAATGGGTACCAATACACTTGTATACTATTTAAAATCTCATTGAAGCATGCATGTCAATGAAATGGTCTTGTAAAACTCCCATTCCTAACCCACCTCCTTCTTATTCGGATAATTTCCCATCCATATTTTCAAGTCCCAAATGAAATCCTACCTATTAATAGAGCACTACTGCTGTTGTGCTGTGGCATTACTAAGTCCCTTCCTTATACAGCCAAATCAAGTAAGCATCATAAAATCCTCACTTTTTCTCATCTGTTTTACATGTCTCACATCAGTAAATAGATGGATAAAATATGCATATGCCTTATATGATGTCTGAGTACTGAAAGTTCAGTGTACTTTTAAACATAAGTTGTAAAATAATGCTGAATGTTCTTTAGGTATGTGAGACTTTAGCATGCTGTAAATAACGCATAGTGTACAAGATATGGTAATCACATGTTAAATTATCTATAGCTTAGCATTGTATTCTTTATTTGTTATTGTTGGCTCATCCAAATTGCCTGTAAAAATACATAAACTGTGAGCTTTTTCTCCAAGGCCTCTGCTGAAAAGGGAGCTTGTCCAATGAGACTTCCCTAGTAATCAACGGCAATTAATTACATACACACACATAAATAAATAAATAAATAAATAAATAAATAAATAAAAGCCTCAAGATGACACTTCTGGCATGTTTCCATATTGTTTTATGACTTGTTAAATGTTTCTGGCACTGTACTTTAAGAGCTAAGAACATCTCTATTTGGATTATTTCATTGAAATCATTTATTAAAATATTATGCCTTTCTGTGAAATATTTTCCATTTATAGATAAAGTCTCACATAACTTTTCTACATTTACATTATTTATTATTGATACTTGACTCCAATACTCTAATACCTTCTTGAAAAATATGCCGAATTGCCTAGACATGGTAAGACCTTGCTGAGTCTAATAATGGTCGCTGCCAAAAAAGCAATTACTAGAAAATGGAAGCCAAAATGTAAACCATCTATACTGGAAGTAGTGAATATAGTAACAGGGATAAAACAACTGGAATCGAGATATTTAAGAAAGGGTAGTAGGAATAAAATGGAAACTGTGGTAACAATACATACAAGGGAGGAATGAGGTCTAAAAGGCATCATGACTTAAATGAGCTATGTAATGTTTGAATGAGAAAAATTGGGTAGATTACAAGTGATGTATAATATTTGCAACTGGGAGTGTGTCAGTATGGTTTGTGATGTAAAATGCTTGCAACTAGGATGGATTGTGCTGGTGTGGTTTGTTTTCATTTATATAAATGTATGATTACCTATGTAGTAAGTGATGGTTTAATAAATATGTTTCTTGCTTAAAAAAAGGCAGGAACTGAATAATTTATGTAATATTGCTTAGGTTATATGAAATATAGCATTATATGTGAAGTATAATGTTTGTTATGTTAGTATAGTTTGATTACTTTTATATGAATGTAAATTTGCCTATGTCACAAGTGATAATTCAATACAAATGTTTAAAAACAAAGATGGTCATTTAAAGAATTTTTCTTGCTGCAATCACTTCTAAATATTCCTGACATTGCAGTCAAACATAAACCCTCTGGTTGTTGCATTTTCCAGTCAGACAAAGTGTAGGGTTAAAGTCCGTATTTTGGAACATCTGGGTGATATTAAAAACAGGAATAACAATAGTCCTGTGGCTAAACACGTTATGGAAACACATGGGGGTATGGATTCAGGATTTTTTTTACTGTGTTATTGCTTAATCTTTTCTACCTAGACGGGGTGAACATACAGGGAAACTATTAGAATTAGAAGCTAAACTAATTCTGAATTATAAAACATTGTTCCCTATTGGTTTAAGTCAGGAAATTAATGTTTAAAATGTTGAATATATTCATAATGTTATGCTGTTGTTCAAAATGTTTTAAATATTTTGTAATAAGGGACTTTTGGGTTAAAGATTGTATTAATTGTTCAAGGATATGTAAATCATAGTAATTGTTTGATTGGAATGCTTGATTGCTTGTTTGCACATGTATATAAATGGTTTCTTGGTGAATGTTACTTTGATCCTTGAAGATGAGTGGCCGAGGTACCAGATCGCTGTAACTGGAAATAAATTGTGGAACCTTGGTGCTATTTTTGCATTTTCAAGATTTAAAACTTGCTATCTCAAAATGATCATGTGAAACACTTAGAAAGAAAAGCAAAGAATGTGATTCCTTGGTTTTAAAGTAATCTTGGTATATCTCATGCAACTTGGCATGTGTATTCCAGTTTTGAAAAATATTGAAGTTAGTAGTTTATAGGCCATTTTGGGCTAATTTCTATCTCTTTCATTTCCCTGCTGTAAAAACCGCGTTTGCACAGTTTTGCACATCTGGGCAGTGACAGTTAGCTAGGGCTAAATTTATCCCGGCTCCACCAAGTCTCCTCTTCAGTTTTTCCCTTGAAAGTAGTCTAACTCTCAACCTAAGCACTTAAAAAGCATCCTACAGTCCAGCACCTGCTCAGACCTAATAGCAAGCACTAATATACCCCGACACTTGATAGCCCAGCAGGGCAAGGCTCATTATTCACCCCTCATCAACCAAGCAACTAAGCAGCTCACCCTACTATTCAGGCATGACCAAAGGGCAATTTCAGGTATACTCTCCAGTCTAGCTGGTCAACCTGGGTATCCTGGGGCAATGTTACAACTGCCTCATGTACACAGACAACCCTCTCCTCCTACCACAAAACATTAACATTTGTGAGAGATGCAATTATATGGCTAAACTGGAGGCTAAGCTCTCTCCAACCAAGACTGGAACAAGCAGTCATGAGGCGAAGGTTACCACTTGCACCACACATCCAGCCTCACACAGACATACTAAACCAACACTGGTAAAATATACACATAAATACACAAAATCATACTCAGAGGCTCTAAATAAAAACCTGCAAAAGCATCACAGACCTCCAAAGCAGACACCCAAAAAACCTGCACCTCCCATCACAAACCAGACAACACATAAAACACAAAATCAGTGTGCTGCACAATCACAGCCCTTAAGGTGAAATAACATACCTAACACACTAGTAATAGGTGACTCTGTAGTCAGGCACACTGATGTCCCGCTCACTAGGCTGGACAAGGAGAAGGTTACTGTTAGCTGCCTGTCGGGAGCCAGAATCCTCCACATAACACAATCACTCGGGTCACTCCAGAACAAGTACAAATAAGACTCTGTCATTATTCATGTTGGTGTGAATGACCTAAGATGTACCTCCCTGGACTACATGAAAAGAGACATGGAAGAGCTCTCTGATCATATAGCCCAGGCGGGTATGACCCTGACCCTGAGTAGCATCCTGCCCTCACCAAGAATGATACCGCAGTATAAAGAAAAAATGATCAATTTCAACAATTGGCTAAGCTTCTGGTGTCATTCAAAGGGGATCCAGTGTCTGTCAGCCTGGGACTACATGCTTGACAGGCCTCATTGCTTCACAAGAGACAGCTTGCACCTGTCACCCCTAGGCTTTCAAATACTGGCCAAGGCTCTTGCTGCCCATATAGTGCCTTTTTTAGGCAAGGCCCAAAAGTCAAACCCACCTCCGTAAACAGCACAAATAAAAAAATGAGTGTTATGCTACTCAACGCCAGGAGTTTAAACCTCAAAATGCACATGCTCAAAGCACTCCTCAGTATGGAGAATGTCGACATCTGTGCAGTAACTGGAACCTGGTTCAAGGCTCCACAGAGCACCCCAGCACTACCGGGCTACAACTCATACCACACATTTCGGCCACAGAACATGGACCTAAACAAAAAAGGAGGGGGTGTATCCATATTCATCAAGGATACCTACACCTCCAGGTTAGTGGCGCAGCATGATACCTCTGAGATCATCCATGTGCAACTAACATCAGGCAAATCTGCAATGCAAATTGTGGCCTGATACAGATCACCCTCCATGACCCAGGACCACCACTCCGCCTTTCTGGAGACACTGGAAAACATGAAGGTCCTACCGAACACCCTGATATTGTGCGATTTCAATTATCCTACCGTTAACTGGGAAAACTACTCAAGTACAAACTCCCAGGTCCCGTGCTTCCTGGAATTTATCAACTCAAATGCCCTGGATCAGCTGGTAAACTCCCCTACCACAGGTGAAAACATATTGAACCTGGTCATCACCAACATGGGCAACAGGTGTTCCACACCAGAGGTCAACCAGTCACTGGTTAGATCAGACCATAAACTAATCACTCTGGATGTCTACACCACACCACCACCTCCAACCAAGGATACCACAGTGAAAAACTTTTCTATAGCAAACTTCACCTTACTTAAGACAGAGGTGGTAAGTTTCACAGCCCCCACGCTAAAGGATAACAGTGTCCAAGATGCAGGAACCTTTACAAATGCATTCTATGAGCACCTACAAGGATGCATGGATCATGCCATCCCTAGCAAAACCAAGACTCACTCCCCTAGGAGTAAGAAACCAGTCTGGTGGACCCCTGCCATAAACAGCCTATACAATAGAAAGAGGAAACTAGTTCAGAAAAAAAGCAATTCCCAAGAAGGAAAGACATCCCTGATAAGTATCAGTAAGAAACTAACGTCCCTCATAAAATCCTCCAAGGCTAACTTCGAAAGAAAAATAGCCAAGGATTTGAAAGATAACCACAAATCCTTCTTTAGCTATGTCAAGAATCTAAGTGGCAACTTGCAGATATGCTCTTAGCTAGTGCAAAATAACACAAAATATACTGAACCCACTGATATTGCCAACATCCTGGCAGATAGATTCGGTGCAAACTTCACCCCCCCTCTAACCCCCAAAAGGGCCCACAACAATACCGGAACATTGTAGTGTCCTGGATATCACAGATGCACAGGTGAAAACAACCCTTTCAAAAGCCAAAAGCACAGCGTCAGTGGGGCCAGATGGTGTCCTAGGCTGCGCCTTGCACGAACTACAGAATGAACTAACCCCCCACCTAAACACACTGCTCAACCTCAGCCTCTCCACAGGCTATGTGCCCATAGAATGGCGCACAGCAATGGTTATTCCGCTCCACAAAGGAGGGGCCACAACTGACTCTGATAACTATCGCCCCATAAGCCTGACTAGCCTGGTCTGCAAGGCTATGGATCGCATCATCATGGAACTCATTAACAAAGACATTGGGAACCTCCAAACACTTGACCCGACCCAGTTCGGCTTTGTTAAGTGCAGATCATGCCTACTAAACCTGGTTGACTTCTTCGAGACAGTCACCAAGGCCATAGATGAGGGGAAGGTAGTTCACACAGCCTACCTTGACCTCTTCAAGGCTTTTGACACCATTCCCCACTCAGGAATTATAGAAAAACTCACCAGCCTGAACATAAGCCCCTACGTAACGAGATGGGTTGCCAACTGGCTTACAGACAGAACTCACACGGTAAGAATAGCGGGCTCCAGGTCTGACTCTAAACCAGTCACAAGTGGTGTCCCACGAGGCTCGGTCCTGGGACCCCTACTGTTCGGCATATACCTCTCAGAAGTACAGGCAAACACAGGAGGACTATGGCTAACCAAGTTCATCGATGACTGCAAACTGGGAGCCAAAATTGATTCTCCGGCTGACACTGACTTTCTCCAAAAGGGCCTTACTGAGACAGACACCTGGTGTCAAAGTCATTGTCTCAAGCTAAATGCCAAAAAATGCATAGTCATCCCACTTGGGAAAAACAAAACACCCATGAATTACCACATAGGTGGCAGCCCCCTTAATACAGAAGAGGTAATAAGAGATCTGGGGACCCAGGTAGATAGTAATCTCTCCTTTGACAATCATATTGCCAAAGTAGTTAGGAAATCCTTCTATGTAGCCCATCTAATTCCTAAAGGGTTCGCATCTAGAAATAAAGAGGTTATAGTGGTCCTCTACTCGTCACTCTTCAGACCCATCATAGAATACAATGCCCCATTTGGGATTTACCTCACAAGACACTTCCAACAGCTGGAAAGCCCACAAAAGTACCTCACTAAGAGGATTACTGGTCTCAAACATATGTCCTATGCAGCCCGACTGGAAAAACTCCAGCTGTACTCAGTGGCATATCCCTTACTCAGAGGTGACCCATGCCTGATTTACAAAGCCATGTCCAACTCAGAATTGATGGACATGCTCCACCTAAAGAAATATAAGTCACTGTGAGCCACTTGCTCTAGTGAGCTAAACCTCACAACAACAATAAATAGAACATGCTGGAGGGATAGATTCCTGTCACAGAGACTACCCATACTTTGGAACAAAATTCCTAACTACATTAGGCAGAGCCCCTCACTAACACTCTTCAAGAGAAACTTTGACGAGTGGATGAGTAAAAGAAAATACACCCCTGGGATCACTTCATTGGCTCTTCTTGACAGAGGCTCAGTTAATTAATCAATGGGGTGGTGAAAGCTGACACACTCTGGCTAGACTTATAAATGACCTCGGGCAGATAGCCTAGCACCTACCTATGAACCTATGAACCTATTTCTCCTGATCGTTGCAATTAACTATATAATAAATGCTTTGTATCACTTCTCTCTGAATGCTGCAGGTTATCATTCAAAGGTAATAGCATCATCTTTGCCATTTATTTATTTATTTGTATTTTTTAATTGGTATGAGCACTGATTCACATGGACCTTTTCCAGACTTGGGTCAAGAGCACTGTCTGGTTAAATGACTTGCTCAGAGTCATATAAAGTGCAACTATGTAGAAAATAAATTATATTTCTTCTCAAGTAACTGAAGAGCTCAATTCTCACTCACATATTCTTCAGATGACAGACCTGGAGTAAACATTCCTTCAACTTTCTGTGATGTTATCTCTTTCATTTGAACAAGTTTGTCACCTATATCTCTAATGGGGGAAAAAACTTCAAGTCTTGTAGGCTGGCTAACATAAATGGACTTGCCTGTTTGGTATAAGCTGTAGATATTGCATGATTTCAACACAGGTTCATAGATTCATAGGATGATACTAAGCTATTGGCCCAGAGGCCCTTATAAGCCTAGCCAAGAATTTCACCCATGTTCCCCTCAAAGTTAGCACCTGTTTCCCTTGTCCAGTAGGGACACAGGTGGGATCCCAGAGATATATTTTCTGTTTCCCATCCAGTCATCCAGGTTTCTCTTAAAGAGGGCTAGAGAGGTACTCTGCTTGACATGGAGAAGAAGTCTATTCCACAGATGGGGGAGTCTTTGGGACACAAATCTATCCTGCCAACAAGTTCTATTAATGTCACAGACCAGGTTAATGCCTTGTGTGTGGGTTGCATGAGTGCAGCAACTCCATCAAGGCTGGGTCTGCGATGGCCTTGTATGCCAGGCACAGGTCACCTCTGAGCAGTCTGTATGAGACTGAGTAGAGGTACAGGGCTTTTAGCCTATCTGTATAAGATAGGTGTTTGAGATCCTAGATTTTCCTGGTTAAGAACCTCTGTGGTCTCTTCAGCTGCTGCATGTGCTTGGCAAGGTACATGTCGAAGGGGGCATTGTACTCGATAATAGGTCTGATAAGGGAGGAATACAGGGATGTTATGACCTCCTTGTTCCTGGATGAAATACCCTTATTTATGAGGTGAGCCATGTAGAAAGCCTGTCATAAAATGGAGGCAACGTGGTGGTCAAAAGTTAGGTTGCTATCAACCTGGGTGCCCAAGTCCCTCACAACTGATTGCTTGCTTAGTACGTTGTTATTAATGTGATAATTAGTGGGGATGCCGTTTTCCCAAAAGGGGATAATGATGCATTTCTTGTCATTCAGTTTGAGGCCATGCTTCTGGCTGAAGTCATTAGTTTGGGTAAGACCCTCTTGGAGGATGTTCACATCACTAGGGGAATTTAAGACAGTGCCCAGCTTGCAATCATCTGCAAATTTAGTTAGCCACAGACCAGTGGTTTTGGCTTGCACCTCAAAAAAGTTTATTCCAAACAGTAGAGGCCCCAAGACCAATCCTTGGGGTACACTGCTCGTTTCAAGTCCACTACTAGAGATGGCTTCCCCTATTTTGACTAAGTGGGTTCTATCAGTGAGTCAGTTAGCTATCCATCTGGTACCATACAGGTTGATGCCTAGCTGGGAGAGTTTATTTATTATGTCTGAGTGGGGAGTAATGTCAAAGGCTTTGGCTAGGTCAAGGTAGGTGGTGTGCACCATCTTCCCCTTGTCCATGGATTTGGTGACTGTTTTGAGGAAGTTGACCAAATTTAACAGGCATGATCTCCTTTTGACAAAACCAAACTGTGTGGGGTAAAGAGTTTGGAGGTTGCCAATGTCCTTGTTTATAAAGTCCATGATAATGTGTTCCATGGCCTTGCAGATCAGGCTAGTTAGGCTGATGGGCCTATAATTGCCTAGGTCAGTGGATGCTCCACCTTTGTGTAGAAGGATGACAGTGGCTGTCCTCCATTCAGCTGGGATGAAGCCGGTGCTCAGGCTTTGGTTGAATAGGGAGCCTAATGGAGCTGAGAGCTCATCCCTGAGTTCATGTAGGATACAACCAGGGATGTTATCGGGTCACATGTAGACTGTATAGTTTTGCCTTTGAGAGGGCATTAAAGACCTGCTCCCTGATGATGAGGGGAGGGGGACAGTTGATGGGGATGTCCTGGTTTATTGATGGGGGGGACAGGGGGGTGAGGTTTTCACTGAACCTGTCTGCCAGCAGGTTGGCTATATCTATGGCATTTGTGTATGTGGTGTTACTGACCACCAGCTCAGAGCAGATTTGGGTGTTACCTTTGAGATTGCAAACATATGTGAAGAAGGCCTTCTGATCATCCTTAGTGGATGTGGCCAATTTGGACTCAAAGTTAGCCTTAGAGGATTTCAAAAGTGACCTTATTTGCTTGTTCAGACAAAGGAGAGCTTGCTTCCAATTTGGCACCTGCTCCTTCTTCGTCCTAGACAGCAAATTTTCCTTTTATTATAGAGTGTATTTAGTGATGCTGTCCACCAGACAGGTTTACTCTTCCTTGAGGAAAATGATTTGGTCTTGCCAGGTATTGCTGAGTCCATACAGCTATGTAGGTGCTCATATAGTTTTTTGGTGTAGGCTTGGACATTAGTGCTAGTTCCAGCTGAAGGGATGGTGACTGTGAAGCTGCCTAAACCTGCTCTGAGGAGATTGTAGTCAGCTTTGGAAAAGTTTTTTTTGTTTGACCCTGACAGGGGGGGGGTCAGGGGAGATGGTGACTTTAAAAGTGATCACTTTATGGTCAGATCTGACCAAGGAGGATGACACTGTAGGGGTGCTACAGTGGCTACTCATATTGGTTAGGACCAGGTCCAGGATATTTTCACCTCTCATAGTGGTGTCGACCAGCTGATTCAATGCATTGGCACTAACAAAGTTGAGGAATCTCTGACCGTTCATGTTTGGGCTAGAATAGGTCTTCCACTCTATGGTTGGGTAGTTAAAGTCACCCAGGATCAGGGCAGAGGGTTGAATCTTGATGGATTCAAGTAAGTCCAGATAGGTGGAGTGGGCATCCTGAGTCATGGTTGAAGGTCTGTAGATAGCTATGATTTCAACAGGTGTTTTGTGAACAGTTAACTGCACTTGGAAGGTCTCCTGTGTGTCATTCTGTTTGACCAACCTGGAGGTGTGCATATCTTTGATAAATATTGAAACTCCACCTCCTTTGGCTTTGTAGCTCTCTGTTTTGGGTCCGAAAGTATGGTAGGATGAGTAACCTCATAAGGCTGGGGTGCTCTCCACAGCTTTGAACCAGGTTTCAGTGACTACACAAATGTCAGCATGCTCCAAGGCAAGTAATGCTTGCTATGAGTGCAGTTTCATGTTAAGAGTCCTAGCATTTAGCAGCATGACCTTTAAATTTCATTTAGAAGAATTTTTCATGTTGGTAATTTTGTGCTCATGACTTTGCCTAAAAAGGCACTATGGGGAGGCAAGACCCTTTGCCAGAAGCCTGAAGCCCAGGGGAGACAGATAAAGGCAATCTCTGGCAAAGCATTGTGGTCTGTCAATCATTTCCTTCCAGGCTGTCAGGTACTGGATCCTCTTTGAATGACACTAGAAACTAAGCCAGTTGTTAAAATCAGTCATTTTCTGTTTGTATTGAGGCATCACTCTGGGTGATGGTAGGATGCTGCTTAAGAATAGGGACATACCTGCCTGGGACACATATTCAGTGTATAGTCCAGAGAGGTACATCTCAAGTCATTCACACCAAGTACTATGTCAGAGGCATAACAGTACCTGCTTTTAAGAGACTTGAGTACGTGTGTGATATTGTGGACTCTAGCACCTGACAAGCAACTTACTGTGACTTTCTCCTTGTCTAGCCTGGTGAGGGGCACACCTGTGTGTCTCACAACAGGGTCTCTTATAACTAGTATATTGGGTTTGTGGCTAGGCCTTAGAGGCTGTGAGACACAGACATGTGTAGTATGTGTGATGCTTGAAAGAAAAGATGAAAAGATTTTTTTTCTGTGCAAAGTGTAACAGTCATCAACAAAAGTAGAAAGAGATGGTTTATTGAATCGCGACCATGTAATTCTACATTAGGATCTATGGGAACAAGAGGCCATAAGAAGCATTTAAAACATTTTGTGTATTTTTATTTTATTCCTAATTACCACTTAGAACAGCTATGCTTTGTCAAAATATGGAGGGCTACAATTTAATGAAGTCTTCCATTGCATGTAATCTTCATGAACCCAATTCCTCATACTTAACAGTTGGGAAATGTTTTTAGATTTGTTTCCTTAATTACAAAATCATAGTAAATGTAAGCACTTTTTTTTCACTCTTGCAGGGAATGTCTCTTTTCCCTACGACTGTATAATATAGTATATTTAAGTAAGGGGGTTTGGGCAAAGCCCTCATCATGACAGGTGTTGAGGGCCTTGCCTTCCACAAAAAAAAAAAAAAGTACATGGTTTATGTATGGAATCCATCTAAACATGATTGTGAAGCAAAAGCAGCCTATATGTAACTTCTATAATGTATTGATTAAAAAAAGCATGCACTTGAACAAATTTTCAGGAAAAAAGTTGATAAGCCAGGATAGTTGGGTTAAAAAATGACTTAGCAAAAATTGAGTATTTAACAGAAAGTTAATCAGACTAATTACAGTGAAAATGTCAACCAATTTTATAACATTGGGTAATGATCACATGATAAGAACACTCCAATGAAAGTATTTTAAAAGCAAAATGTATAAAATCATCATGGTGATACCAGAAATATTTTTGCATGCAGTAGACAAGCTTCATTTTATTTCCTTCTGGGTCAATATGACAGCTTCATAACAAAAATGTGTCCCCTGTGTGAGTGACACTCATGAGATCACATAAGGGCAATATTTCCTAAAGGCTTTGGCATTCCAAACTACAAAACCCAGTAAAAAAAATTGCTTGCATCTTCTAATGCGGGCAGCCTCTACCTCACCTCCCTGCCCCACATACCTATACATTTCCCGAAAAACTCGGCCCAGTTTGAGTTTTTACTTCGTGATACATTAAATCTCCTGCAATGGAGGCTTATTGGATATATGCAAAAGACCCCTTAAGGACATCAAATGTTTCAGCTACATAGCTTCTGAATGTCCATTATTTTTTTTCTTTTTTATGTATTTATGTTTACATTCAGGCCAATAAAGTCAAACCCCACTGGCTGTGAACATACATGTTTTGGCATTTTTACTGACCTTATAAGTGCAACATAAGTGGATAGTTTAGCTATACTTCAGAAACACAGGGTTTTTAAACTGAGCTGATGCCCATACAGATTAAGATGCCTGCAAAATATCCCAATTAACATCCAAACCAAAGGGTAAAACGGATACATAGACAAACTATCCAGTAAAAACTACAAGAAAAACTTAGTTTTTACTGTGTGATACCCTAAATCCCCTGATCTCCTGTAATGAAGGCCCATGGGATATATACACATATATATATATATATATATATATATATATATATATATATATATATATATATATATATCTATATATATATATATATCTATATATATATATGTATGTGTGTGTGTGTGTGTATATATATATATATATATATATATATATATATATATATATATATATATATTTGGTTTCACTTCATATACTCAAAATGCTGAAATCTCGAATTTCAGCATTTCGAGTGCATGAAGCCGAAATTTTAGAATAGTGAAAGTGCATAAGCGTGAATGCGAATATGTCGAATCCGCACTTATGCAGTGACGCTACGTTATGGGAAGTGTTTGTTTGGGATGTTTGTGTTCGGACTTTCAGGTGCTTTTGTTTAGTGTAGGTATGTGCATGTGTGGTGTTTTGTTGCGTTTATGTTTTTTGTGGTGTTGGTGTTGTGGTTTGTGTGTGGTGTAGTGTATGCTGGGTGTTCGGGTTTGTGATTTCGGCTTTGCGGGGTTTCAGTGTTGTGTTGGTTTCGACTTCATAGACTCGAAATGCTGAAATTCAAGATTTCAGCATTTCGAGTCTATGAAGTGAAACCATATACATGCCAAGTCCAAGATCTCTGCAGGCAAGGGTTCATAGGTTCATAGGTTAGTACTAAGCTAACTGCCCCTTTGAGCCATTTTAAGCTTAGCCAGTTATCCCTTGTGAGACTCAAACCCTTCACCTTGTGTTTGTAAGACAAACACCTTAACCATTAGGCCACTCTCCCAACATTAGAAAAGAATTCCTCAGATAGTGTAGTCTCTATCGTTGAATATGAATCACTGGCTTCACACATTAATGATCACACAGCAGGCTGTCGATTAGTAATGTCTTGCATTTAAACCAGATATCTCATTGCAATAAAACATTAGCAACTGTTCAACAGAGTGTCTATCACTAATACCTCACATTTAAGCCTGGCACCTCCTCAGGTCTTCTAATGACTGTGCTACAAGTTTGGTGTTGACCACAGACTACTTTCTTGTAATTCTGATACTTATTGGACTCTGAAGGGCTAAATGACTTTTGTCTCTCTTTTGATCTGTAATGACAAGAAGAAGTCTCATTATGCCTGCTCTGAATGGTACCCCTTTTAAAAACTCTTCTTCTTGGGTCTATTACAATATTTTACACATTGATGGTATGAAAAACTGTTAATTATGATACTATAACAACACCAAAAAAACTACATTCTATATTATGAATAACTGAACCTATTTAAATATTGTCTACTTTTATCGAGTGCTTTAAAGATGGAGGAACTTTTTTTGCTCATTAAATATGTTTAGCTGTAACATTTTGGGCTAGCTGCTGCGAAGTGGAAACTTTCTAGCAATGTATGCAGCTAGCATGTAGCAGATAACTTTATAACCTTTACTTATTAAATCAAACAGCATTCATTTGTCCCCAAATTGTATTCCATGTAATTAACAAGTTACCTCACTCACCTTGTCTCTTTAAAGGAGATCCTTAGAGCTACTCATTTTGCAAAAAAAAAAAAAAAAAAAGTTTTTTTTTGTTTTTAATGCTTCACCTCCTTTTTGTTTATGATCTGGATTTAATATGAAAAGATACTCTTCACCTTCAGAGAAGCATTAACATAATTTCTGTCTGGCTTCATAATCAGAAACTAAAGGAACCCCCCCCACCAAGTTGATTTCTGCCATGCCATGCAGAACAGATTTATCATTTGTTCATTTGTTTGGCTCTTTAGAATACAGCATGACTCTTTGCAGGATTTTGTTTCCTTCTCACCACACTGATGGTCATTAATATAAGTTCCCTGAACTATACTGAATTAGTTGGTAACTCTTGTTATCTCTGCCTTTATTCTTTTGTGACTATAATTAACCTGTTAAAAACAGTGTTTTCCTGTGTTTTAAAGGGATTTGAAATTTCATATTCTATAGTACCTATGTATCCTAGTACCTTGTCTTACAATAGCCTTTTCAATGTTACAAATACCACAAACTGTGCAGTCTTAATAAGTTGTAGGTAAATTAAAATCTTCACAAATTTTAATGATAAAAAGTGTTTGCCCAGTGGTTATGAGAATCACAGTATAGGTTGGGCATGTGGAAGGTGCCCTGAAGCTTTGAAAGCTGCCTCTGTCTCTTATAATCCTAGCAGGATATTACCCAAATAGCTTAGGCTACTGCAGCAGTGATTAATATGATGAACATCTACTGTTTACTGTGTTGGCTGTGATTAAGCATCCCATGGGCACAGAGAACCAGCATCGCTCTAAACTGTGGAGGACAGAGATTCAAGTAGCAGCTTAGACATCAGAAGGATGGCTGCTGGAATGAAGAATTGGCATCCAAAAACTCATTTGTTTTCTTTCTGTGATAGGGTTGTGGAGATGTATTCTTTGGGAGTGGCACCTACTGGGACTGGAAGTCTACTCCTGATGCACATACTTTCATTGCAACTTTAGTTTAAAGCATATCAGAGTGGCATGAAAGGGAGACTGCATAGCTTCAAGCTGCCTGGATCCACTGCATACATCATGCATGCTCCTCACAAAAAGTGAGGGTATGGAAATTAGAAAAAAAAGAAAGTTAATATTGTCAAAATGGCTGCTATGTACCACTCGGCTCTCACCCCACTGGCAATGTGTATGTGCAGCCAAAACATGGAAGCAAACAGTTCAGGTAGGGATAGAGCATAGGCAGGGCTGGAGGGTCCCAAAATCAATATTAAAACAACACTATAATTAACTAAAGAATGCAAGTTATTACTTATAGGCAGCAATGGCATAGGTAAATGGATGCGACTCAGAGTCTGCTCAATTTGCTTTTTAATTTCAGCATTGCAGTAGATGTCTTGCTGACATCTTGAGGATCACAGGTAGCAATTCAGTCTCTGTCATTTGGTATAAATGAAATGCTGCCAGGCATCTGAATGGGTAAATATGGTGTACATTTATACACTGAAAAAGAAAAAGATGAGTTACTAAAGGGAACATTACTGAACTTCAGCAGTAGATAAGTGATCATCTCAAATTTACCAGCTTCTCAGGATTTCTAACCCTGCAAATGCAGTTTCTCTTCAAACACATGCTACAGATCCCATTGTAGGGTACAGCTGACTACTAAAGCAAAAAAATTCAAATACCCAGTCACTGACCGAAATCAGTGGGATGCTTTCTGATAATTGCTTGTTCAGAAGTGAAAGGTTGCAATATATGTTAGCACATTGCAGAAACAGTCTGTATGCACCTCTTATTTTCAAATAACATTAAATAATGTTCTGTGAGTGGTTCGAATTAGTAAGTACCAATCATTATAACTTCCATGAGTTAATACATGAGCAAGGAAGTGAATGAGTGGATGAGTCAATGGGTAAGACAGTGATTATACTATGTTTTGCTTTTCTTTTACATTTATAATTTCCAAAAAGGGCTAGAAAACACAGGAAATATACTCCAAGACACATTGGAATGGCTACTAGTTTTAGAACTGCATACCAACTTCTTCGAGAATATAGAACCCTCCCATTTGAAGAGTTGCCCCCAACACCCCAGACATTGCATGTTTCTGAAAAGAATATGTTTTCAACACACACAAAAAAATATTCTGGAATGGCAAGCTTTAAAAAAGTGCTAAGATGGCATTATGAAAAAAGCCATTAACAGTGGCGGATTTAGGCAAGGGCGCAGGGGTGTGCGCTGCCTCCTTTTGTCCATTAGAACGTTTGTTCATTTTTTTGTACTCTTTATGCTGTCCGTTTTCAAATTAAATTTTTTTTTTTTTGAACTGTCATGGAGACAATCATTATGATGTATGAATGGAGTCCATGAATCTCTCCACGACAGTTTAAAAAAAAAAAAAAAAACAGTACCGTACATTTTTTTCAAGTTCGAGTTCCTCAACCAATCAATGCTGTGAAAAATCGCGCCTAACTCAAATACATTGGAGAAGCGATTGGAGGTTGCAGAGTCAGATGATTTTATAATCTCCTCAATTGCTCCTCCAAATAATTCTCTGTTGTAGTTGAGTTAGGCGCGTTTTGGTAAAAACTTCAAAGAGCATCCCGTGTGAAACTTGCGGTAATGTGCGTCAGCAGTTCTCCAGCATTGTTCAACAAGTCTCTTGAGAGGTATTTTTTTTAATTTTTGTACCAAAGAGCCAGTTTGATTATTCATTGATTCAATATTGAATCAATATTTAAAAAGTTGAATATTTTGCACTGAGTCACTGTTTGTAAGAGGACGTGTAACACACAGACAAACATAATTAATTTTTTTATTAAAACTTATAAAGCTCAGAGAGGGCTTTGACTACAATTAAAACTAGGCTTTAAGCCTTAGATGTATGAGGCTGTCTTTATTTATGATATATAGTTGTCATAATAATAATTTAGTAAATTACTGTCAATATGCAAGGCAATGATGAGGTATGTGTGGCAATGCCGCATGAAGACGCAGATAGGAACATGATTCATTGAATAATACCCGTGAACATTTTCCTTAGCGTGTGTGCTCTTTCAAATAATATATTAATAATATTAGGTTCCCCGAAATGGTTTTAAAATCCCTCAAGATGCCTTGGGCCAAGATTGTAGTTAAAAAATGGCACCAATGTATGATCTGCACTAGTTTTTCCCCACGTGCTCTTGCGTATTGCCTTTTGAAGTCTTTCTAAGAATCTTAGGTTAACTCGTGGAGATCTGAGTCACTCCGTCAATTTATTTCTAAAATAGGCTTCTGTGATAAGAACTCAGGAGAGGAAGATAGCTGTACCATTATCCAGGCAGGAGCCCACTAGTGTGTTCATTTTTTTCCGTTTGTCTGCCCTCTTTCTCCTCTTAGCAAAGCCGGCGTTCCTTCCTTTTGGTTTACTTAATTCATTTTGCATTATGTGAAATTGCATTCCAGTTTGTTGGTAAACTCCTTCAGGATAACAGGACTGTTACAGTCCTGTTTTCTGCAGGAGTTTACCAACGAACTGGAATCTGACAGTCTGTAAAACATCTTCTTTATTAAAAAAACACGCGTACCACTAAATCGCACTGCCTGCTCTCAGGACTTTTCCAAAATGAGTTACTTATGCTGTGCGTTACCACAAAAATATGCCTTTAGAAATGATCGTTTATGACATGTTAAACTCACTGACTTTGTTGTTTTTTTTTTTTTTTTTTCAGACAGAGAAAACAAATGTTGTCTCTGTAGTTTGGTTCCCTTATGTTACTTTTCATGCAGACATTAGTTTAACCTCCCTACGTGCACTTTTGTATCCCCAGGCTGTTTGACTTCCCTCCAGCCAAATGGATGCTACACTGTATGTGAAATGCTAATCATCCAGATCATAGCTTTCAGTGAATCGGGCAAATAATATTCGATCCCAGCTTTGCACTCAGTGGTGCCAAGGAGGACTCTTAAGGCTAGAGCATGTATCAAATTAATCTCACTTAAGAAACCAAAAATTCAAAAAACGTTATCTTTTCTGGATCATGCACTAGCTGCAAAATTACATCAGGCTGACAGTACTACGCTGTTGATCTGGTTATCAGCAAAATAGCAGCTATCCATTTAAAATAGCCAGTTACTTATGATAAGTGATTCAGTCCATGTGCTTTGGTTGGCTAACATCGGATCATTGACAGTGCTCTTGATTCCTTTGATTAGTTAGTTTTTTGGTTGCAGAGTATTACGCTTGCATGCCAGAGAGAATTAACACTATTTAGCGTTAGTATATGTAATTCACTGGACACTTTATTTTTCTTTTGGCCAGATGCTTCTGAGTGTAGTGAGAAGTAGATCTAAACACACGGAGACATGTGTGTTGTGTATGAACTGCACTCTGTTTAACAACAGCAGAACAGTTGGAATTTAAAGCCCGGGTGACTTGAACAGTATTTGCATGCCTGCAAGAGTTGCATGCTGACTTGCAGCACGTTGTTTTTATACTCTACTCATTTTTTGACTCCCTATTGCATGAGACAAAGTGTGTCTCGTGAGTTAGGCAGGCCTTGTCTGTCTGATGCTCAACATAATTCCTCATGAGTGACTGAAGGGCTTCCCGAGAAAGAAATGCTGGGATTGTTTTATCACGATGTCTGCTTGATACTATCTGACTTTTCACAGCAACAGTTACTGGTTATTAAGTTAAAGTCGAGTTTGATATAGGCTACCCTTTGGTTATCATTAAGCCGGACAGTCCCTATAAAATGTTAGCAGTTGTATCCTAAAAATATAATAAACTTATTGTATATCTGGAACAACCCAAATTCGGCAAGAGTGAGCTTTCATGGGGGGGGGGGTGAAGTCTAGTCCTATACATTGATTCTGGGTATGATTTGTTATGCAAAAATAGCACCCAGTTAAAAGTCCCGCTATAGAAAATTGAAACAGTAGTAACCCCAAGTAAAAACGTGAAATATCTACAAGGAGGCAAGCTGAATGCCATAAACCATTAATGAAAGAGTGCGCAGCTGTTATACATTTGTCTTGTTGTGGGGCAACAGAATAAGATAATGTGCAATGACAGCGCCCTGTAGCAGACCATGTTGTATGACCTGAGACTAGCTCAGACCAGAGTTGTTATAGCATATCTTGGAGTGACGGAGGGAATTGCCGATGATAAATCACAATGACAATCATGATTCATGAGTCGTCCCACTAGTGTTTGCTTTTTTTCAGTTTTCCTAAAGAATCTGAAGGCTTTGTTTCCATCCCATTTCTGATGTTCCCTAGTAAGCTTTCTTTCCACATACGACACATTTTGCTTAAACACTAAAATCTGCAAACAGTTAAAACATGTACTATACATCCTATGCTGAACGGTTACGGACCTTGTTTGTATAAATTATTTATACAGGTTCAACCTGTATAAATAATTTATACAAACAAGGTCCGTAACCTCATAGACATGCAAAAATAATGAAGGTTTTATCTTTTCTAGAGTGTTCCCCATTGTTCCAGGCATATTTTACACAGGAGAAACTGTGCCCCAATAGCTAGAAGCCTAGGAAAGATGCTTTCTTCCTGAGCCCACCCTTTTACTTTGTATGCATGCCCAATACTGCGAAGCTGTTTTTTTTCCTCAGCTTCCAATAAGGATACGAAAGTAAGAGATTAATCCGTGTCGTACAGGTTCTTTGCCAGAGTATTGTACTTCGTAGGCAGTCTGTGAAGTGGAACATTCCACAGGAGTATACAGATTTTGTGCTGCTTGACTAGAAGTTCTGAACACTGCCCTGATATGTCGGTAGTAGGTATTGACCTGGGGTTTCAAAATTGCTACATTGCAGTGGCACGGAGTGGGGGGATCGAGACCATTGCAAATGAATACAGTGACAGGACCCCGTAACTTACTAAGTAATGATGCGTGACACTTCTGCCATTTGACTGTTGTTAATCCTGAGTCATGGCCTAGGGTGCATACTAATAACAGGCGATCTCCTTATAGCGTCCGTTTTCATTCATTCGTATTGTCTGTGCATGTATTAAATCTGACAGATGTCACAATTATTTTAATTTGTGTAGGTTTTAAAATACTGTTAGAGGAATTGTTCTAAGTTCGAATCTGTTTCTAAACAAGACACTTCTGCGATATTCATTTGAACTGTAGCTTTAGTGTTGTTAGTTTATCATTATTTGTCTAGTGGTGTGCAAAGCTCAGAACTGGATGACATTCCAGACAATGCTGACACTTTATATTACAAAGGAGAACTAGTATATTGTTTTCCTAATAGTTATATAAAACAGAAGAAAGAATATATGTTTGCTTGCTACAATACACTTTTCAACTAATTATTTTTTCATTGTCATATCATGGATGACCGATTTGGTCTGTCACATTCTTAGCATGATCCCTTCAGTCCAGTTTACATTCTTATGCTGAACCTGTCTCAGACAGTCTGTGCACCTTAATACTTAAATCATGTACCATAAATCAAAAGAAAGTATTGCGTAAACCTTCCTACTCAACTCATTCTCATCCAAGCACTTATTTGAAATAATATGAAATATTAACTGCAAAACTTACCCTCTTTGGTTTGCATGGTACAAAGTATGCTGGTAAACAAAAGTATGATAAAGAAAGCGCTAGACATTGCTGCCGGGGCAGTTTTGGGGAAAAAAGTGTAAATCCCAAGTAGGTACATGAATGATAAAATATAATCAGGCAAGGGAACATCTGCACAGCTGTGTGAATTAATTGAGCGACGATGTACTGTGTGTGTGTGTGTGTGTGTGTGTGTGTGTGTGTGTGTGTGTGTGTGTGTGTGTGTGTGTGTGTGTGTGTGTGTGTGTGCATATTCTTACAGCTCTCATGAGCTGGGTATAAAAGTTAAAAAAAAAATAAGGGCTGAAAACCAGGAAATGAGGGCCATGTCTTAAAAGTAAACTTAATTTAGTAAGGTTACAGTAATCACAGTGAGTGTCTGACCCGACTAGTGAGGACATTACACTGGGAGGGTGTAACATTGCCACATATTTGTGAGGATCAGGTGAAGGACATTAGCACCCCTAATGGCATACAGACCATCTGGTCCAGGATGCTTGTGTTGATAAATTCCAGAAATCTCTGGGCTCGCAAGATTGAGGTCGTGTACGATTCGCAGTTTATTTTGGGGTAGTTAAACTCAACCATGAATATGGTATTGGGTTGAAGGAAGAAAGTCTCCAGTATGTTTATGTATGTGGTATGGGCTTCATGGAGGGAGATCTATCACTTGCCAAGATATGGTATGGGACTTTGCTTACTGAGAGGCTTAAGTGTGCCATACTGTTTAACTATGTTCATGTTTGATATAAATTGAGACTCCTTCAGTTTTTGTTCCTTCCTGTGCAAGAGATGGTCTAAATGTGTGGAATTGCTGGGATACTCTCCACGGGTTTAAACCATGTCTCAGTAACTGCACTGATGAGTGCGGTGTGGTGCAAGTGTTTACCTTGTCCTCTTGACTGTCAAGCGCAGTCTTGGTTGGAGAGAGCTTTACCTCCAGTTTGGTTAAATAAGTGCATCTCTCACAGGTTGTGGTGTTGGGTGGTAGGAGGAGAGGGTTGTCTGTGTACATGAGGCAATTGCTACATTGCCTCAAGATGCCCAGATTCATCAGATAGACAGGAGAGAACACTGGGAGCTGACCCTTGGACATGCCTGGATAAAAACTACTTTCCTCTAGACAAGTGAAGAAAGTGGGTATAAGAGCTGTTTTTCTCTAAGCAAGTGAGGAAAGTAAGTACAAAAACTGTTTCACCTCTAGGTGAAGAGGAAGGTTGAGTGCTGTAGTAATTTGTAGCTTATTTAGTGCTAACAACAAGTTCTAAACAAGTGCTGAGCATGAACAAGCAAATTCAAGTGCTAAAACTAAGAATCTGTACCTAGATCTTGTTATAGACTACCTAGTGCTTACCACTCCCACTGATAAGCTAGAATGCTTCCCTCCAACACAGGCTTGAGGGCTCATGTGCTCAGAGGAATTTCTTGCTGTCATGTTACAGCTTATGTCAGATGAACAAAACTGAACAATATATTTCTGGGTTATACAGTCTCAAGATATGCAATTTGTGAAAGTAACATTTACAGAAAGACTGTGAATGTGGAATTATCACAGTAAAGAATACTTCCCAGTCTTAGCATTGCTATTTGTACATTGTGATATCTTTCATTGCTTACAAAATGCTTAGTTTTGACCTATGCCCTTTATTTGTCCAGAAAATGCTGTGTAATTCCAGAATGTGTGAAGGCTGATAGAAGTATAGCACCCGCAGACAGAGACAGTTTTGTAAAGCAATTGCAACATGCCAAAGCAAAGAACAGATTTGTGCATTCATTTCTGAAGCGTTTTATATGCGTTCTTTCTTCAGCATAATGAACACATGTTGTTGTGGCCATTAGCCAAGTCATTAGTACTTGACACTGTTTCATTTTGTACTTTAGATAACCGAAGCAGTTATTTTGTGTATTGAAATGAGCTGCAGTATGTCAGGAGAAAGTGCTGCCATGTCTTCAGGAGCCAAGCGAGAACTACATCAACAGTCTCTCTTCAAATCTTTCAGAAAGGTCATAAAACACGGAGAAGGTTCAGTCTCTGAGGGTAAGTCATTTGTGGGTGAGAGTAGTGGCAAAGTACAGAATTATGTCCTATTCTCAGGATGATTGTTAGATAGTTCAGATGTGTGTGACACTATTTCCTGTACTAAAGTATTTGTCTAGGATTTTATGAATGAGGGTATTCATAAGTTTTACTGATTTTAGTCTTGAAAGGAAAGGCAGATATGTAATGGAAAATGAACTGAAAGGTACTGTACTCTAAAAGTCTTATATGAAGGCAGGAGCTCATCGGTGAGACGGAACATCTTAATGATCCATGTTGTATACTTTGCATTTCTTTTATGGGTTTGCAGGCATCCAGTGTATAGAGTCTTTCCCTATTTAGTTAGTGAAACTTTTTTTGTGTGTAACAGTACGCTATTCAGTGGAGGCAAATGTAGTTGTAGTTGTTGTACTGTTAAAGAAGTTACCTTCCTCTTGATATTTGTTTTTGTTTTTTTAACCAGCAGTCAGAGAGTCATGTCTGTTTGACACAGAAGACATGGTAAATGAATGTAGTGCCATCAGAGAAGTCAGTGAAAATAGTACTGTCACAGAAGTCAGCCGCTTAAGCGATAACATAGAAAGTGAAAGAAGCACTGTTAGTGCAGTCCGTAAGAAGAATTTGGATGAAGTCGGTGCCACAAAGTGTTCACTGACAGATATTAGTGAGTACATCACATGTACTAATACTGCAGATAAGGAGAAAGTCATTGTCATAAATCATCGCAAACCACATGATGGTTTTTGTTTCCCACTCAAAGCCTTCACAGACAAAAGAAGAAAATCAGAAAGTTCCCTTCGCCAATGTCAGCTGTCATGGCTAGACCAGTTTCAATTTCTGGCATATTCAGTGAAACAAGATGGGCTGTATTGTTTAGCCTGTGTGTTATTTCCAACATCAGCACAGACAGAACGTGCAAAGTTATTCATTGAGCAGCCATACTGTAATTGGAAGCATGCCAAAGCTGATATTCAGCGACATTCAGAATTAGATTACCACAAGAAATCTGAGGCAAAATTACATGCTTTCTGAATCCCAAGTGACAATCCAAGTCAAAGAGTGGACTTTGCAATTTCAAATGCTTCACAGCTGCAGGTGGCCAAAAACAGAGCTCTACTAACCTCTATTATAAAGTGTCTGGAGTACTGTGCAAGGCAAGGGATAGCACTGCGTGGACATAGAGATGACTGCATATCTGACTGTACAACCCACAAAGGAAACTTCAGCTCTCTAGTTGATTTCCAAATTGATGCTGGTGACAGAGAGTTAGAAGCCCACTTGCAGACATGCCAAAAGAATGCAACATATATTTCAAAAACAGTACAGAATGAATTGCTAGACTGTATTAAAGAATACATTCAACAGCAGATAATAAAGGATATTAAACAACAGCCTCTTGGACCCTTTTATTCCATCCAAGCAGATGAAATTGCAGATATAAGCAACTGGGAACAACTTGGAGTAGTACTACGATATGTGAAGAATGGCCATCCTGTGGAGAGATTCATAGAGTTTATTGCCTGTGAATCTGTGACTGGAGAGGAGATATGCAATAAGTTGGTCACATGCCTAACAAAGTTAACGTTGAATCTTGAGCACTGCAAAGCTCAAGGGTGCGATGGTGCTGGAAACATGGCTGGAGCACAGAAAGGCTGTGCAGCTTTGTTTCAAGAAAAAGTACCACATGCTATTTTTTTTCCATTGTGCTAGCCACCAGTTGAACCTTGTACTTTCAAAGGCTTGCCAAGTTCCAGAAGTACGAATAATGTTAAATATAGTGAAGGAAGTTGGTTTGTTTTCAAATACTCCCCAAAAAGGCAAAGATGTCTAGAGGAATCAGTGCAGTACATAAACTTACAGCAAAAGGCAAGTGGCAAAAAGTACTATAGAAAACAAAAGCTTAAGTTGCTGTGTGAGACCAGATGGGTGGAGAGACATACAGCCTTTGATGACTTCTATCATATGTATGAAGCACTCATTCACTGTTTAGACAATATTATGAATAACAGAGGGCCACACTGGGATGGGAAAACTTTGACAGATGCCAGTGGACTTTACAGTTCAATTACTAAGTCTTGCTTTATTGTTTCCTTCCAGTCAGCAAGGTTCTTGTTTGGCTTTACTTAGCCCCTTAGCAAACTTCTGCAAGGATCGTCACAAGACATACTGTATGCATATGAGCAAGTCAGCTGTGTGCTTAATGAGCTGCAGGCTATTCGTGCAAACACTGAGAATGAGTTTAGGAATATCTTCAGAGATATGTCAGAAATGGGGAGCTTCTGCAATAATACTGAATTACCCCTTCCATGTGTCTGTAGCAAACAGACTATGAGGAACAATGTGGCTGGGGAGACTTCAGAAGAGTACTGGCGAAGAGCAATTTTTATTCCCTTTCTGGATCACTTCATTCATGAACTGTCCAGACGATTCACTACAATGGCATCATCAGCTATTCAAGGACACTCACTAATTCCATCAAACTTGAACAGCTTAACATTAGATAGAGAGAGTTCACTTAAAAATTTTTTGACTTGCCTTCACCAACAACATTCCACCAAGAGCTCAGACTGTGGAAAAGGACATGGGAGGCTTTATCGTACAATTCTGCACTGCCAAATGATTTGAAGCAGACCTATTCGCAAACAAATGTCAAAATGTTCCCAAACATTTCCTTTGTATTAAATACACTCTTGCTCACTCCAGTCACAACTGCTGGAGTAGAGAGGGCTAATTCAGCCTTAAAACTGATAAAGTCTGAACTCCGGAGTACCATGGGACAAGAGCGCCTTAACAGTTTAGTGTTGCTCTTCATGCATAGGGACATTCCGATAGACTACTCCTCAGTAATCAATTTATTTGCAGAAAGACATCCGAGAAGAATGCTACTTATTAATCCACTTAATTAAGTATCGAACAGTAGTATGACGAAGCTTGTGACATATATTACGGCACGGTATGAGAACATAGAGGCCATCATGAAATGCTTAGTGTTATACTCACAAAATTTGTTAGACTTTCTCTCCTGTCGTGCATAGTTTTTCTACATATCTTTAGATGGTATAACATATTGACAAAGTCAGACTACTAATTAAGTCAGAGTATTAAATCAGAGAAGTCATCTACTCTGCAGGCAACATAGAAAGTAAGATAAATACCAGTAATCTACTTCACAGGCAACATAGTCAATCAGAGCTCTGCCATCATAAGTCATTCACTCCACAGGCAACATAACAATTCATAGAAGTACCATTAGAGAAGTCAAGAGTACTACCATCACAGAAGTCATCTACTCCACAGGCAGCATAGAAAGTAAGAGAAGTACCAGTAGTCAGTCAGAGCTCTACCGTCATAGAAGTAATCCACTCCACAGGCAACATAGAAATTCATAGAAGTACCATCAGAGAGGTCAGTACTACCATCATAGAAGTCATCTACTCCCCAGGCAACACAGAAAGTAAGAAGTACCAGTAGTCAGAGCACTACCATCACAGAAGTCCTCTACTCCACAGGCAGCATAGAAAGTAAGAGAAGTACCAGTAGTCAGTCAGAGCTCTACCATCATAGAAGTCATCCAGTCCACAGGCAACATAAAAATTCATAGAAGTACCATCAGAGAAGTCAGTACTACCATCGCAGAAGTCCTCTACTCCACTGGCAGCATAGAAAGTAAGAAGTACCAGTACTCAGTCAGAGCTCTACCATCATAGAAGTCATCCACTCCACAGGCAACATAGAAATTCATAGAAGTACCATCAGAGAAGTCAGTACTACCATCATAGAAGTCATCCACTCCACAGGCAACATAGAAATTCATAGAAGTACCATCAGAGAGGTCAGTACTACCATCATAGAAGTCATCAACTCCCCAGGCAACATAGAAAGTAAGAAGTACCAGTAGTCAGAGCACTACCATCACAGAAGTCCTGTACTCCACAGGCAGCATAGAAACTAAGAGAAGTACCAGTAGTCCGGGATTAGGCATGCTGGACAGAGTACATCAACTATGGACAGAAGTTTGAAATATTACCCAGGAAGTTGCAAAAAATTAATTCTAAATAGAAAGAAGATTAAGAAGGCAAAATGACTGTCTGTGAAGGCTTTAGAAGTGGCTGAGGAAAGAAGGCTCTCTAAAGATAATGAGAGCAGGTACATTATGTAAAACTTTAATGCAGAGTTTGATAGATGACAGCAAGAGAAGTTCAGGAGGGATGTATACATGAGCAATGCAAAGAAATGGAAGACAACAAAAGGTCAACAGATGTTCAGGAACATGAGTTGTATTAAGGGAAACTTGCAGATAGAAATGGATATGACTGAAGAAAAAATGGAGAAAACCTGACAGAAGAGAAATGATCACAGAATTCAGTCAGAGTAGTACCACTGCAGAACTCAGTTGCTCCAAAGACAATATATTAAGTTAACCAGGACACCAACATCACTAACATGTACAATGATGTGTTCTCTAACTACAGCCAAACCTCCTGAACAGTGAAGCTGAATGGACACAAAGCTTTCTTAAGGCTGAACCATCAGTTGACTTGTTTAAAATCTGGCAAAATGATATGTAACACTGCTGCATTTAAGTTGCCAGCAGCTGTGGAAAACAAGGTAGCAGTAATTGTATTGGAAATTGTCAGCTTATATTCAAGTCCCAAAAATGGTAATTGCTACAGAGACTATTCCAATTATAAAACACAGTTGTAGAAAGTACTGCATTCTCCAAATTAGAACTATTTCCCCAGTGCTGAAGTTGCGGTGACTGCAATCCAAGCTCAGTGAAAGTTCAACAGGACAGAAGTTCACTGTCAAAGACCACGAGTTGGAAGAAGAAATTACTCAAATTCAGATGGCCATGAACTTGGAAAACGTTGAACTAAAAACAATTCAAGTTTCATTGAACGTTGACTTGAGAAAGAAGACAACCGGCATTTTTGAGAGACCAGCATTGCCTCCCCCTCCTTTACTCACTCCAGAATTTGTTGAAAGAAGAGAAAAGGTACAGTAGGACTTTTGGTAAAGAAAATTAGTTGTGCTTTAACCCAGAGAAAGAACAGTAAACAATCCAAAAACATAATGGTCAGCTAAGGAAAGTTTTATGAGTTTAGTTTATTTGGTACATCAATTAAATGAAGCTTTTACTAATTTATCCAAATGTGTCTGGTATATATTTTATGTTTCATAACAACAAAGTAGACTTCACTGTGGTTATTTCCACCTTCAGTGGGATTCTTTACAAGTTTATAACAGTCCATATGCCCACTATGCCATGGAAGGAGAATGTGAGTTGGTATGGTCAACAATTTTTTTCCAGGCATGCATTGAAAATAGATGTGCTGTGTAGGAATTACTTTTTTCTTCTACCACATCCACAGTAAAATCATGTGTAACTGAATGTAAAGTGATGTCTTTCCAGACATGTCAGAGCTTTTTAAGGTGATATCACAACTACCAAACCAAGTGTCCCACTTTCTTGCTTCCACCCCGGTAGTCAACTATCCAGACTGCGCCCCCCCCCTTCTGCAAATTCCTGGATCCGCCACTGATTAAAATCTATAACTTAAAAAATAAACAGATTATATACACCAGGTCTTCTTTTAATGTGCATCTCTAACAGATTTTATTGCATAGAATAAATAATTACACAAAAATATAAGCCATTGCGTATATGGTGTACATCAGGTGAGGAACGTTTTTTGTTGACAATGATATGGTGAGAAGCTTGGAGATAAACTGATCCGAGAGTTATACCTTTAGCAGTGGTAAATAAGAAGAATGTAAAATATAAATAAATGTCTAGGACTCACATATGACAAATTTAGAAATGTGTAAACTTCATGGCACCAATGAGAATATTCTACCTGTGACATATAACTTACGTGGCACGATTAGCATTAGAAAATATTACAGTTTACATTTGTCATTGATGATAAAACAATTTGCATACATATGTTTCCATTCATGGAAAAATCTACCAAGTCATCAACTGATTTCATTTCCAGTTAAACCTGTGTATGAAATTTATCTTGGTAGTTAGAATTTGACATAGTCCTTTACTTTATGTTCTAACACTGTTTTGCTGCAGTTCCCAAATGGTAAATGAAACAAAGATGCAATATATATATATATATATATATATATATATATATATATATACACACACACACACACACACACACACACACACACACACACACACACACACACACACACACACATATATATATCACACACACACACACATATATATATATCACACACACACACACACACACACACACACACACACACACACACACACACACACACACACACACACACACACACTAATAGAAATGTAATGAATTCTGTCACTTCAATGCATTATTTCATCACTTCACCTGACTGCCTGTGTGCTTCATTAGATGTCAGGATGGCATGACTTGCTATAAGGTGTGTTGATACTCCTGCCTCCAGGTATTTTTCAAACTTCTGCTAGACATAAGGAAGTTTCATTACTAAGCAACAATCAAAACAAATTCTAGGTATGTTTATTTAAGTTGTGCATGTCTGGTGCACCTAATAAAGTGAATGACTGTTGTGAACCATTCAGTAACCAGGTAATATTTAGATTTTTTTTCAAGGTTACACTACAGACTTGTGTAATAATAATCTCCCTGATTTTTAAGGGAAAATTGTGGTACATAATTTGTATTATGCAATACAATATAATGCAACAATGAATGGGTATCTCAGCAAGGCAGCTAATATTAAAATTAAGGTCTGGCATAATGGTTAAGATCTTCATCTCATAAACACAAGGTAGAGAGTTTGATTTTGACTTTCAATTTTTGGCTAGGCTTAAAATGGCCCTTCAGGTCAGCTAGCTTAGTATTTTTACATGAACTAGTATAGATGATCTGTGACTCAATGCAAGGACTGAAGAAATATACATACTCTTTTTCTGCATGTCTTTTTAGACCAGATGGATGCCATTGTGCATCTTATTTAGAGCAAGACACTATGGCTCTCAAATACCTCTGTAAGTCAGTTTGGTAAAATTTTTACCTCTTAACAAATTGTATCGCTAATCAAATGCTAAAAAAGTACAAAAATATTACATTATGTCACATGCCTCCTCCTCTACGATTACTTACTTGTACAAGTGCAACAAAATGTCTGAGAGAAAAAAGCACAGAATTCTTGTATGGCAGATATTCAATAATAGCCAATGAATTTCATGAAGTTCATTTTACAGCCTTCTTTCTTTCTAGCCATCAGTTTAAAAATAATTCAGAACAAGCAAGAATAACATGTTATAGGTTCATAGGTTTTCCAGCCAATATTGGCTGTTGATCCAAAGGACCAGTAGTCGTCTAATAATACATACCCTATTTTCATGATTAATTCAGACCTAGTTTGGACCTGAAATGTATTTATGATTGCCAATCCAGACAGTCGTTCAGGTTATGTGTAAAGATCACCAGGAATCTACTTTGTTTTACATCTAAAGGAAGTCTAGTCCATAAAAGAGGGATTATCAGAGATATGCATCTGTCACACCAGCAGGTTCTATTTATGTTTCTGTGAATATTAAGATCTGTTGAACAGGTTGTTAGGGGTGTTGTTAGCTTTGAAGGTCAATCACATATGACAAAATGCTTTGAGGCTCTGTAAGTAACACAGTGATCACCTCTCAATAGTCTGCAGGAAGCAAAAGAGAGAGAGAGAGAGAGAGAGAGAGAGATCTTTAAGGTGGTCTGGATAACTCAAAGAAGACATACCTTTGATTATCTTAGTGAGGAAACACTGCTGTCTCTCGAGCTGAGTCATATGCCAGGTACAAACCCGAGGGATCATTATACTCCAGAGGAGACAGTGATGATAACTTCCATAGATCTGGAAGAAACACCTCTGATGGTTAGTCTGGCAAGGTTAAAGGACTTCCTAACAGCAGTGGATATAGGGTGATCAAAGGATAATTAATTATTAGTGAAAGTGCCCAGGTCCTTAGTGGCTGAGTCAACTTTCAAAATGTGTCACCTATGTGGTATATGTATGGGTGCCCAGTTTTGCCTAAGGACACAGTTCTGCAATTCTTGGCATTTATTTTTAGCCTGTGGTCAAGGCACCACTTATTGATGTGTGTTAGTCCCTCCTAAAGAATTTGGAAGTTAGAGGGGGAGTTGATGGCAGCTCCAAGTTTGATATAATCTGTAAACTTAGTCTGCCACAGGTCCTTGATGACAGCCTTGACACAGATAATTAAATAACAAACAGAAGTGGTCCTTGGACTGATCTCCATAGGACACACCACTGGTAACTACTCTTTTCAAAGAGACTGTGCCTCCCACACTAATAGTTTGGGTTCTGTACTGATAACCAGCTTGCTATCCAGCAGGTAACACAGGAGTTTACATTTAGTTTGATTAACTTGTTGATAATGTCAGAATGTGAAATGGTATCAAAGGCTTTGCCCAGGTCCAGGTAAGCAGTGTGACATGACTTGCCTGAGTCGAATGCATCAGTGACATGTTCAGAGAAACCCACCAGGTACATGAGGCAGAATTTGTCTTTAACTAACCAAACTGTCTTGGGTTCAGGGCTTGCAGACTGCCTAGGTCCTTGTTTATAAGTTCCATAACTGTGTGTTCTATTGCTTTGCAGATAAGGCTGGTGAGGCTTATAGGTCTAGAGTTTCTTGGATCAGCAATAGATTCCCCCTTTCTGTTGTGGTGAGGGTTGACAACTGTAGCTCTCCATTCTGCTGCCATGAATCTAGTGTTGAGCATGAGGTGGAATAGGCTTAGTAATGAGTCTCCAGACAGTATCTGGTGTTGACATGAAGACAGCCTGGCACATTACCAGGACTCATGGAGCAAGAGTCTTTGGTCTTGGAGAGAGAAAGCATTTCATAGCTGCTCTGAAGTAATCACTGGGGGTGGTGTGGGTATACTAACAAGTAGGGGAAAGTTATGGGGAGATATAGGAATAAACTTAAGCTAAATGTGTCTGTCTTCAGTGGATAAGCAATTGTAGTTTAAATTATTTGATCTTTTTTATGAGTTCATTGTTAATCTTTCTGAGTTCCTCTCTAGAAGACAGAGCATTAAATTTGGTTTTATAGGCTCTGTGTATAAAAAATACATGAGGTATTGACACAGAAGAAAATTAGACAGATGTATTTAAAAACACTGAAAATGCAATACAGTCTCATTCCTTTCTTGCATATCTGTCTAAGCCATTTCTCTTAGTTTTATTTTAGACAAAACAAGCCCTAGAACACAATCCACTGGTCTATCTTTAAATTCAGAATTTTTTATGCTTTAAATAACTTATTTTCTGTGGAAGGAGAAGTGCTCATTTAATCTGTGTTTGATTCTGAATGCTTTATTTATTTGGGTATTAAAGGCACAAACCTATGCTGTTGGAAATCAAAGTACATTCTATTCCAAAGCCCACCATGCAGGCTGTTTCTCATTGCCATAGGCCATCCTCCCCCACCTGAGCCTTCAAGTGCCTGCTCTGGTAATCAAACACTGGTCACCTAGATCTTAATCAGGGCATCATCCCTCTAAAGCATGGAACTGGAGTAAGTTTTGATATGTACTTTCTGAATTTTAGGCATGACAATGCTGTGCTGCAGTGGTTAGAGCATGAGGGTCATCAGTTCAGTTTTCAGCTGGGCAGGGGACAGCACCTTGTATCTGTCCAGTGTTTTTTTATTTTATTTTTAATTTTTTTTACATAGCAAAGACAAGCAATAAGTGATCTGGTATTCATCCAAGTTGTGTGTGTGTGTGTGTGTGTGTGTGTGTGTGTGTGTGTGTGTGTGTGTGTGTGTGTGTATATATGAGAGGGTCAGTGTTCACACCTTAAAATGGACTGTCACCCTGGTGTGATATTATCTCTGTACCCAAAGGAGTGCCAGAATAGGGCTTGACTTATCATTATGTAGTGGATTACAAAGGTAACTAACTAAACTAGTCATCAGGAGGAGCAAAGTCAACTCTGGCTACAGATCTTGGCTATACCATTATTAGACTCAAAATACTTATTTTAAATACATCTAAGCATATTCACCTTGTTCCCAAAATAAGGTCAACCTGTCTTTTTTAAAGATAGTTCTTGTGACGTTTCAGATACAAAATGATTTTTATAGTTTTATAGGTAAGTACTAAGCTAATTGTACTTGAAGGTCATAATAAGTCTGACCAGATTCCATTTTTATGCTCAAATTAACCTATCTCATTTGGTTAAAGATTAGCTTCACCCATCCCATGGTCAAAAATGATATATTACCTCTAATGAGAGTAACTGGGATCATACCATGGATTATTTGAGGGGACCTATGCATGGGATAAAGCATTTAGGAGCTGGATCTGTCCATTAGTAGTTCAGGAGACAGTCCTGGGGTAATTTTTCTGTTCCCCATGTATAGATCCAAGTTGAGCATGAATATGGACAGAAATTAACTTTGTTTTATGTGGATGGGGAGTCTGTCCCAGAGCAGCTGTGTCCGCAATATAAACTTGTCCTACCAAACCATTCTGTAGATGTTGCAGAAGAGGTTTTGATCCCTAGACAGATTATTTTTGATGCCATTTGTCTGGTTGATGTGCAATGAATCCATCAGTACTGAGTAGTATCAGGGAAAATAATCTAAATAAAAAGTATTTTACAGTCTCTGTCACTATTTGTTATAGACAATGTAACAATTCTACATAGTATTTAACTGCAAACATTATTCCCTAAATCATTTGGAGATGTGCTACCCCCAAACCATTAAGTCGCATGACACACTTTAATCAGGAGCAAACAGAATGCAAGCTCTTCATTCCCAGATATGTTTATCTATGTCATTGTCAATTATAATACTATCTGTATTCAGACATTATGATAACCCTGCTTTTTAGGTTTGCAATCATTGATACATGAGATTAAACAGAAGGGAGCACTTACGGCACAGACAAAAATACGCATTTATAGAATGATGAAAAGGCAACATAAATACTATAATGTGCTGGGTCTGGCATTATTGTGAAGTGTATAGATAAGCATGACACATATTTAATTAATATACATATAAAACAGAAAATATAGTTATAAATGTTAAACAAGGAGTAACAAAATACAATGTCTTGGATGTTGGTCAGAACAAGAATGTGGTAGAAAATGAAACAAATGCATTTGTCATTTCTGAAGTGATGTCTAAATAATATAGATGCTCTTTGTTGTATAAGATGCAGATAACAAGAAATTAATTAAAACACAGCAGACGTTTCACTAGAAATAATATAAAAACATTAGCAAGATGGACTGCATGAATCAGGCTTGGGATCTATGATGGATTAACTCATGAAATGGGAGAGAAAAAATATAATAAAATAAATAATGAGCATTACAAGAAATATTGAATGCAAATTTCAACTTACCTCAATTAACAATTAGAGCTGCACAACAAATGGCAATAGAATGTATTCAATGCCTATAAATTAAATCTGATGAATAAAACAATCATCTTAATGTTGTCATTATTCCCCATAGAACAATGGGATATATTATTATCTAAAATCTTATCTACTCAACTCCAAGACTTACCCCTGCCATGACCCTACCTAGCCTCCTTACACTCCATTCACAGGACTTTTACTCCTCCACTTTGCACAATCCCATTGTAAATTGCCATATACTGATTTCAATCAATCTAAGACTATCTTAAGTAGAAAATTATTTTCAACTTTGTACTTAATTATACTCTCCATGTAAAATATTATGTTGTGATTTTTTTCTGCTTTATGTATGCTTTCTACTATATATATATATATATATATATAGACCATTTTCTGTATTACAACTTATGTTTATCTCATCTGTCTCTCAAATCTGTATTGACTCACATATTGCTTTAGCATTGTAATATACTATTAATGCCTATGATTGGAGCTTTTTTCCTCGGATCTCCACTGAAAACAGGCCACAAGCCCAGTTGGACTAACCAGGTTAACAAATGTCAATACATAAATAAATAAAATACATAAATATTATTATAAAGTGGAGCTGTAGTTAAATTAATAGCATATACACAAAAGCAGAACAGTCTGTTTGGAAAATATAAAAAATACAAGAATACAATGCAGTCAGCAAGATATATACCAGAAATGGAAAATGTAAACCATTTCTAATGCCAGCATTTTAATTTCCAATAAATGAGTGCTTTTAAAGCAACAAGAAGCTAAACCCTTATCTTACTTTATGAAAAAGTATGGAACAATAATTTTCAAATATTTAAGATTTGAGAAGCCACCATCCACACATGTTTATAATGATCTAACACAGTGAACAGTTAGAGAATCACATATAAGTGTTAGTGGCAAAGTGCAGGAAAAGGATGAAGAGAGAGGCCTAAATAATAATTAGTTCTGCCAAATGCTTTGCTGAGATTTTAATGCCATCTGATGATTGCTTCATAAAAAAGTTTGGTAAATAATGTTATTATAACACATGCAACATAAATATTGTAATATATTTCCTTTATAAACTTTAAAAAATCATCTGATACTCTCTGATGCTTTCTTCTCACAAGATATTTCTGTTAATGGCAAACCATTTTGCAGGAAAAAGTAATATTTTTGCACTCAGTATTTGAATTCTTTCTTCATTGGTATTTCGTTGGATATTATAATATATCTGTCATATAGTTGCTGATTATAATTAAATATTGAGTTGATTTAGCGGGGAAGGATTTGTAGAATTAAGGGAATAAAATAAAAGTCTGTACCACTGATTAGTTGTACCAGTGTTCAAGCTAATAATTTTACTCCATATTTACACTGAACTCCATATTACTGCAGTGGTGGTGCTGCGGTAACGTTGTCACCTCACAGCAAGACGTGCTGACGTTGTGCCGTTCGATTCTCAGCTAGAGCGTCTTCTGTGTGGAGACATGCATGAATGGGCGTACCTTCGTTGAAGGTTGTGCATCAGGGCTGGCAAACTTGGCACGTAAAAAAATCTACTGCCAATCATTAGCGGACTGGAGTTCCGCTGTGGCGACCCCTAACCGGGAAAAGCTGAAAGACACAAACAAATTTACACTGAACTCCATAATGTCACGACCTTAAAAATCTGTTGACCTGTTGCATTTTTTGTATGAATTTTTCCCTGTGCCTGCTGACCACCATACTTCTCCTCTATCAGACACTATCTGCCTTCTTCAAAAAATCTTTAAAAGTTCATCTCCTCTCTCAATGGATATGCTCCTGTTCCCTACCAAAACACCAAAACACCTGATATCCCACTCTAGGTTCCTATCACTATCAACCTCCGTTAATATTTGCTCCAACTCTTTTCTTTTACCTTCCTTTTTCTCTCTCCCACCTACTTCATACTTCTAACTCAATCTTTTCCTCTTGCTTTGTACTTGCATATCCATACCCCTATGCTTCTAGCCTCACACTACTATATGTCCATCCTGCACGTAACCCATATACTTCCTCATCTTTCTTTCCTGCTCACAACTATCTGTTCACTTTGCCATATCTACTATCACATCATCACACTGTACCTCTTCTACTATCTCACTCTTCCGCATATCTACCTCCCAATTTATATTCATCCAATGTACCTCCTTTCTTCTCTAACGCACTAAGACCTGTGTTTGTAGTTTACATGCTTATAGTTAATGTGCATTATCTCTGTTTCACATATGCTGTTTACACTTGCTTTGTAAATATTTTCTATGTATCAACACTGTTCATTTGTATTTTATTGTCTCTTGTATGCAATTTTGTGGTGCTTTATATATTGTGGAGCTTTTCTCCCCGGGCCTCCACTGAAAATGGGGTCTTCCTTGGCCCAGTGGACTTTCCCAGTCAACAAATGCAATAAATAACTAAATAAATAAATAAATAAATAAATACATCTGTGTGGGGGGTTGTCATCCAGGCAACCATGAGTATGTATTGTGTTCTCATCTGCATCCCAGCAACAAGAGCATTTTTTTTCCAATTTAGGGCCTATCTGCACCCTTGTTCATAGGTTCATAGGTGTGTACTAGGCTACTGGCCCCGGAGCCTTTACAAGCCTAACCCATAGGATTACCCTGTCATCGTGCCATTCGGCCTTAGTTCATAGTACCTTTGTTGAGTAAAGCCACTGGAGTGATCCCTGGGGTGAATTTTCTATTTCCCATCCACTCATCAAGTTTTCTGTTGAAGATGGCTAGTGAGTTGCTCTGCTTGACATAGGGTTGCCACTTGTCCCACTTTGCAAGGGACAGTCCCTCTTTGGGCAGTTGTGTCCTGACAAAAAATATTAAAAATGGCAAATGTCCTGAGATTGTAGGACATAATTATGTCCTACAGTTTATGTAATAGTTGCATAAAACAGTTATTCTGTATCTAAAATACCTAAATGTTATAAGAAACAGAATAAGCAACTAAAATGCTACATGAATAAGTTATTACTTAGGCAAAAAAGTTAAGTTCTATCCTTTGTACTGACTGTGGGTATGTGTCGGCCTATAAAATCTGATGTTTGTCCCGAAAATGTCCCACTTTGGCTATTTGAAAAGGTGGCAACCCTAGCTTGACATGAATGGGAAGTCTATTCCATAGCATGGGCAGTCTCTGGGTTATGAACGTGTCCCTCCATGTTCTGCTGATTGTGGTAATGAGGCTGAGGTCTCTGGAGCAGATCTATATTATAATTACAGAGCAGAATGGTCCTGATTCTTAATAGTCGAAGTTCCGTAACTCAGCACTCCTAATGGTCGAACCATTATGTTCAAAGTTGCAGAACTTTGAGTATCTAAAAAAAAAAATAACTACACAACACAGAAAACAAAAATTTGTTTTAAGCAGGGGGCAAGCCCCCCTGCACCCCCACACCCTCCACTACTTAAATATACCAATTCCAAGATCGCACCGCATTGAAATGAATGGAAATCTCTGCTTATGGAGATTTCCATTCAAACACTCAAACTTTTACAAATTCAAATGTATGGTCTTGACTATATGTGGTTCAAACTTGTAAAAGTTGAACTACGTGATAGGAGCCCCTCTGGAGCATGTGGTGATTGTGGTGTTGTTGGTGATTTTGCTACTTGTGTCATCACTAGGGCAACCTATCCTATATCATCATTGTCTGTACTTGTATGTTCTCCCACTTGTGCTAAAAAGATCTACCATTACTGGTATATGAGTGGTTACAATCATGTCTTCCTGACACTAGCTTCCTGTCTCATGACAGGCCTCTGCTATATCATTACAGCAGTGGTACGAGTCACAATCCCTTCCCAGGATGGACACATCCATTTTCCTTGTCTATAGTGGCATCTAGTGCCTGGGACTTGGTCACCTGGACTGTAGTTTGTTCTTCATCTCTTAATAACACTAGTGAAGATGTGGACTGCTAATTTATAATTGAATTAATTAATAGTTACAATTTAGCTGGAATAAACTATAATACCTAAAAACTAAATTGGTATGCCCATTAAAACAGAGTTTCCTAAAAAAGATGATATTTAGAACATCCCCTGAAGGAGGTCTCTGTATTTCTTGTTTGAATCGGACAATATCTGATGCCACCTAACTACAGCAAGCTTGGCAGAAGAAGTCTTTCAGATATTCCATGAATATCTATACTTGGGAACAAAAGGCTGTCTCACACCTTACAATCGGCGAGGTCTTACCAAGGAATAGGACACAAAAGAGCTCTTTCAAAGAGACAACGCAATAACTAAAATTCAACATGCATGATATTTTCCTTTGTTAAAACCTTCTTCTTCTAAACTATTCTTTAATATAGTATCACAGTTCTAATAGAAAACATAATCCTAAAATTAGGGACAGTACTCCATATTTAAATACATAAATGACCATATATAATCCTGGTAGATAAATCTAAATTCAGACAGGTAATTTCATTTTGTAGGCCATGCAGGGAACATAGCAAGGGAAGGACGTTGTAGTAATTACCAATTCACATGTACATAAGTAGTGTTCTGCACAGAAAGTGCTAGTAACAGAAAGTATTGGTGTAAGACCACCCACCAAACTACAACTGTGTTGTACAAGAACTTACTCATGATAGCAGAGTGGTAGCAAACATTATAGTTCGAGTCTTGTGAAAAGTGTATCAGGAGGATATAAAACAACCCTTTTTTGGTTCTAGATTAACAGGAATTTTGATCATCATCAAGACCCAGTGGTTGTCCAGTTAAAGTACAATAGCTCTAAGGAACATTTAGTGTGCTTGCAAAAACTTACCTAAATATTTCAAGTACTATACAAGCTGACATCAGGTCATAGCAGAAGTGGTCTTTCTTTAAATAACGTCAACTTGAATACCACTAAAGACACAAGGGGCACAGTATGTACTATAGTTAATTGTGGACATGTACAACTGTGTGATTTACTTCCATGCTCCAACTGGTAGTATAGAGAAAACACCTGAAGATCTTTTTGTTATCACAATACTGTTTTACTATATCATGCAACTTCTTATACATGTTGTTGTTGTGTCTTTCGGCTTTTCCCGGTTAGGGGTCACCGCAGCGGAACTCTGGTCCGCTAATGATTGATAGTTGATTTTTACGTGCCGAGTTACCAGCCCTGACGCACAACATTCAACGAAGGTATGCCCATTCATGCATGTCTCCACGCAGAAGACGCTCTAGCTGAGAATGTATATATCAGCTGAAAGACATCTATCAGTAGCATAATTTATCCGTTTAGCTCAAATTAAACACGTTCTTACTCCCATAACCATCCGTAGTACACTGTTTATATATATTTTGTCAACCAAATTATGGGATTTGTGAAATTGTTAGTGGGAGGCCTACTTATCTCTTATATTTTCAAATTAGTACAGAAATAAATAGATAGAAATATTTTTCCATCAGTGGTACTAAATTTTAAGTGAACTACACCATCTTGACCAGACACTGATTCCATTTTTCCATGCTTAGGTAAGTGCAACTCACTTGATCAGGCAATATCTTTGGTAAGTCTTAAAGATAACTTTATTCTAGTAGGTCTTTTTTAGGTAATAATGACTAAAACAAAAATAACTAACAACTAAAAAAACTCCAGTATCTCACTTGAGCATACCTTGTGGCTTAATTATGCTGAAAGGGTTTGGAACAGCAGTTCCTGGCTCACAAGTTTGAGTGCTATGTCACAATATGTTCTCACTGTTCCTGTTGGTCAATTCTCCGTTTCCTCCAATAAGCTTTTCTCTGACATCATCTAGCCAAAAGTATGCAATGCTTCTTAACATGTGATGTAACAAGAGTACTTGCTCTATGGCACAACTATAAGCCATGTAAGTCCTGAATTGCCTCACATAAAAAAGTACATGTTTTAAATCATGTACCTTAATCACCAGTTCATGTATAAGACTAAAAGGGCACAGTGAAATCTAATTTGCTTACCTTAGTTAACATCCTAAGCTAAGTGTTACAAGTAGCTTTTGCTAAAATGTTACTACCTAATTTGCTTTACTTTAGTTAACATCCTAAGCTGTGTTGCAAGCAGATATTGCCAGAATGATATTATCCTTCTGTATATAGTTTTACTTATTGATAAGATACAGAAGAAAGGATAGACAATGTTAAATTACAATGTTGAAAATAGATGTTTGCCAGAATGTCAGTGTTGCTCTGAACATCAGCTCACTTAGAATACAAAAAATATATGCAGTATGAAACCACATTTTGATTTATACATTTTTAATGGGCTAAACCCAGATTTGGTAGAGACCAGACTCTACATACCCTAGATAGGCTTAGGAATAGTTGTGGGTCACCCTACCATTTTCTGTGATTCCATAACACCAGTAAGATTTTAGTAGACAAACTACATGATACCAGATCTAATAATAAACCCTGTTTATTTTTTGGTTGCTAGGCATATGACTATTTTTGGAGTCATGAGAACTAAAAATAAAGTAGTTTACAAAAATAGATATACCTATGATATTGCCAAATTCATATTACTCCACCTATGTTGTACTAACTTTATACTTGTACAGAAGAATTCCCTCAGTCTTTAGACTGACAGGTCTTGCATTCATCAGTGGAAGTTCAAGTTTATCTAGAACAGGTTGCATGCAAAAGATTATGAATAGTAAATGATACTTGAAGGGAGTTGTTAAGAACTCACATTACTAAGTCTTTCTCCACCCTTTCTTTGCAGATACTTTGATATTTTCAACAATCACTTTGAAGGAAGTGTAAACTATTTCTGGCACACATAATGGGCCATGGTATGTAAATACCGCCTTGCCTTCTCACGATACTTCTCTGACACAGATATGTTCTGTGCGTGCATGCAGGGCAGGTGAAATGCTGTTCAATGACTTTTGGTCTTCTCAGCAAGCATTATTGTTTGCAAGTGTGATTTTTAAAGGAATGTTGGCAGTCTATATAAACATCATTGCTTTTGAATCACTTAGCGCATCAATCAATGTAAAATAGTTGCTCTGAAATTAATAATGCCTATTTAAAGCCTCCTCCTTTTCCTCAGGTTTAATTTTCTCCTGGTTCTTTTATGGTAACAATAATATTCCAATAATATACTGAGCAGCAAAGCCATGACAATATATATATATATATATATATATATATATATATATATATATATATATATATATATATATATATATATATATACATATACATAAATATATGTATATGAGTTGATGTCAGATGATTGAGTTTTCAGAAACTTCATCTTCATATAGTTGAGACAATATGTTCGACTTTCTGAAAACTTGAATGAAACAAAACAACCAAAATCAATGTTTCTGAAGGGGGCAACCCTCCCCCTGCACTACCATACCCCCTGCAAAGTATATATACCAATTCCAAGAATGGGGAAAAGTATAAATACAATGATAGCCACTGTACCACACTCTCCATACAAATGCTTCACATTTTCAGAAAATCAAACACATTGCCTTGATTGTATGAAGTCTGAGTTTCCATACATACATACTAAAATTAAATGTCAAATGGCAAGTGATCAAATAGAACTGCTTGATTAAAAAAATATTAAAAAAAAAAAACAAAAAACAACAACAAAACAAAGTAAAAGTTTTTTTTTCCTCTTGCATACTCAGTTAATTATATATGCCAAATCCCAGATTGCAATACAGTGGAGTAGGACAAATTCCCTAATCTCCACTCTGTCAAAATCTCACATAGAAAAGAAAGGTGACGTGTGATATGCTGATTTTTTATCATCTGTATTGGTGTTTCATCTGTTTGACAATTTAAATTGTCAACTACTTCTCTGTAACCCCCTACACACATATGCATATGTGTGTATGTATGTATGTATGTATGTACGTGTGTGTGTGTGTGTGTGTGTGTGTGTGTGTGTGTGTGTGTATATACTGTATATAATATATATATATATATATATATATATATATATATATATATATATATATATATATATATATATATATATATAGACAGATATAGATGTATGTGTTTGTGTGTGTAACACAGAATGTGCTACAGTGGTCAATATTGATACGTATCTTTCAAAGTATTAACCAGCATGAACTCTGACTTGTTTGCACAGTGAAAAATGCAGGAAAAAGCTACCAATAATTTAAAGTTCTGGTTATTAGTTGTTATTCTCCCTTCCTGCTTATGATGGTGATGGAGATGAAGATGTTGTCTTTACTGAAGCTCACAATTAAAACATAATGTATTCTCTAAATATTGGAAATACATTTGACATACGGTTTTGTTTTAGATGATTGTAAGTCTCTGAATATGCAGTGAATTCTCATGGTTAACCATGTCATGTGGCTGTATATGGTCCATAGGGATCAGTGCTCTACCCCAGTCAACAAATAAATACAAAAAATGTAATGCATTAACAGTGCATGCATATATAATTTCGATTGTTTATTTATCTGCCCTAATTACCTGTACTCATACAAATTCTAGAATTACTGAGGGGTGTTATATATTTTCTGATTGTTTCACTTGCGTCCTTAAAATACTTCCTTTTAAGGTTAAAATCACACTTATCTTTCTTTCATTTATTTCACAAATACATACACTGACTGAGCTAACTCTTTAAAATATTTAGCTGTTTTGATGGAGGGTGTATTAATAATGGATGAGAGTATGACAGATAGGAAAGATCTGCTGCAGCCCAGATGTTATAATAAAAATTGAAGGTTTTGATTTCTGAATGTGGAAGATGATAAGTTCAAAAGTCACATCGACAGACAGCTGTGAAGGACAGTGATGGGGATGGTAAATGTGTAACCAGTCTACATGCACAGAGGTAGGTCATCCACAGGTACAACTGGTGACTTGGGTTGTACTATTACATTGTAGACAGAGGATAAATCAGGGCAAAAGTTGTAAATGAGTGACCACAGGTCAGCTCTCTTATTCCAGAGGGATGGAGGATAGAGCCACATCCTATATCTTTCCTTAGTCCAGGTGACACCCTGGAGTGCAGCAATCTGCAGCACTTCAAACAACAACAATGCTTCCACAATCCCATTAGGTGATCGTGAATATGGAACTATTCATACAGATGATTATTCAAGGAGGTTGCATGTTGATTGCTTGGGTATTCTTAATAATTATAGTACAGCCATCCAATAATAATGGTCCTTGTTACTTCTACCACATGCTAGAAAGGACAAACCTTATTAGATGAATGACAAATAGGAAGATCAGCAGGTACCAGTTGTAATGGGTTCAGTGGATGCTAAAGAAGGCAGAGGAGAGAAAGTACAGAATAATATGTATTTAAGAAGTATGTTGGTAAAATCTGAGAATGAGGGCATTCCAATGCGCACACTTGAGGTACGTCTGACTTAAGAGGAGAAAACAAAGATTCAGAAATTACTACTCTAAAAGTGTTACCTATCTCCTTAAACATCATATCAGTAGAATGAAGAAGTAGGCTAACTCAACGGCAAGGTCAGCAAACATGGCACCAGCAAGAATGTCGTTTTCAGCTTCAGGATGTATATTGTTGATAAACTCAGGGCAGTGTTTGCACTATGACCAATTTAGGATCTATGCTTCACAGACCACAGCAGACAACAGTTATTTAAACATTTGTATTGATGCAGGGGTAGGAAGTAATTAAGAACATTGGAGAATGAGAATGGAAATGGATTTAGGATGAACCATTGTAGAGATAATAATTTTAAGTGGTTAGCCTCTGCAAAACAGGTTAGCAACTACTGAAAATAGTTTCTGAAAATTACCATTTTCCCTTTAAAGCAAAACTGATTATGCAGCTTCACTGCTTTGTTTATGTTTTGTTTATCCAATGTCTATTGCACTATTCCTTTGAGTGGTGCAGTGAACAACTAAAATAAATTACATATTCATGGTCTGGAATACCTGGGCTTTCGGATATTGGCAAAGGCTCTTGCCACCCCCATAGTGCCTTTTTTAGGCAAGGCTCAAAAGACAAACCCACCTCCTTAGACAGCACAAGTAGAAAGAAACTAAGGGTAATGCTGCTCAACGCCAGAAGTCTAAACCTCAAGATGCACGCTCTCAAAGCCCTCCTCAGTATGGAGAACATCGATGTCTGTGCAGTGACAGAAACCTGGTTCAAGGCTCCCGAGAGCACCCCAGCACTACCAAGTTATACCTCATATCATGCTTTTCAGCCCAAAAACTCGGACCGAACCACAAAAGGAGGGGGAGTATCCATATTCATTAAGGATATCCACACCTCCAGGTTAGTGGCATTGCACGAAGCATCGGAGACCATCCATGTGCAACTAACAGTGGGCAAAACTGCCTTCCAGTTTGTAGCATGCTACAGACCACCCTCTCAATCTCAGGAATCCCACTCGGCCTTCCTGAAGACACTGGAGAATATGAAGGTCTCTCCAAACACCATCATATTGGGGGACTTCAACTACCCAAACATAGACTGGGAGCATTACTCAAGCCCCAACACCCTAGCCCAAAGGTTCCTAGAATTCATAAACTCAAATGCTATGGAACAACTAGTCACCACTCCTACAAGAGGGGAAAACATACTAGATCTGATCATCACCAACATGGGGACACAATGTTCCATACCAGAAGTATACCCCTCGTTGGTAAGATCGGACCATAAATTAATCTCACTGGAAATTCACATCCCGCCCCCACCCCCAGCACAGTAGACCACAAAAGAACTTCTCAAAAGTTAACTTCACATTTCTTAAAACTGAAGTGGAATCCTTCATGGCCCCCAGGCCAGTGGAAACTACAGCCCAGTCCTAAATCCTTTATAAATGCATTCTATGGACACCTTCAGGAATGCATGGATCATGCAATCCCAAATAAAACCAAGACCCAATCCCCCAAAGGCAGGTGTCCTGTCTGGTGGACCCCAGCCATAAACAAGCTATACAACAGAAGGAGGAAGCTACTACATGATAAAGCAAAATCCCTAAAAGGGAAGGCATCTCTGATCAGTACTAGCAAAAACTACGATCACTCATAAAATCATCCAAGGCCAACTTTGAGAGAAAAATTGCTCAAGACACTAAAGATAATCATAAGGCTTTCTTTAGTTAGGTTAGAAACCTGGGTGGCAACTCCCAGATATGCTCAGAGTTAGTCCATAATGACAAAAAATACACTGAACCCACAAACATTGCCAACATCCTGGCAGACAGGTTCAGTGCAAACTTCTCCCCCTCTCCCCCTCAAAAGGACAAATATCTATCCCAGCAGAGTGTTGCCTCCCTGATATCTCACATGCCAAGGTGAGAGCAGCCCTCTCCAAAGCAAAAAACACAGCATCAATAGGACCAGACGGTGTCCTGGGCTGAGTGCTACATGACTCCAAGAAGAGCTAAACCCTCACATAAAGCTGCTGTTCAATCTCAGCCTTACTATAGGATATGTACCCAAAGAATGGTGTACAGCAAAAGTGGTCCCACTCCACAAAGAATATGCTTCTACGGACCCTGGAAACTACCGCCCCATAAGCCTGACTAGCCTGGTCTGCAAAGCTATTGAGAGGATCATTATGGATCTCATAAACAAGGACATTGGGGAGCTAGAGACACTGGATCCTACCCAATTCCACTTTGTTAAGGGCAGATCCTGCCTCTTGACCCTGGTCGACTTCCTTGAAGCAGTCACCAAGGCCATTGATGAGGGAAAGGTAGTTCACACAGCCTACCTGGACCTCGCAAAAGCCTTTGACACAATACCCCACTCGGGCATCATAGACAAACTCTCCAGCTTAAATATAAACCCTTATGTCATAAGATGGGTTGCAAGCTGGCTCAAGGACAGAACCCACATAGTCAGAATTGCTGGAGCCATGTCAGACTCTAAACCAGTTACAAGTGGTGTCCCACAGGGCTAAGTCCTGGGACCTCTCTTATTCGGTATATATTTTGCTGAGGTACAGCCTAACACGGGAGGACTGTGGCTGACCAAGTTCGCAGATGACTGCAAACTGGGCGCCATAATTGACTCTCCAGCTGACACAAGCATCCTCCAAAAGCATCTCACAGAAATGGATAACTGGTGCCAGAGCCATGGCCTTAAACTAAATGCCAAAAAGTGTATAGTCATACCCTTTGGCAAAAACAAAGTGCCCACAAATTACCACATAGGTGGTAATCCATTATGTACGGAAGAAGTAATTAGGGACCTGGGGACCCAAGTTGATAGTAACCTCTCCTTTGACAACCACATTGCCACAGTGGTTAGAAAGACCTTCTATATAGCCCACCTTATCATGAAAGGATTCACATCTAGATCAAGGGAGGTCATTGTGCCCCTTTACTCATCCCTCATCAGGCCCATAATTGAGTACAATGCCCCATTTGGGATGTACCTTACCCGACACCTACAGCAACTAGAAAGACCCCAAAAGTACCTCACAAAGAGGATCAAAGGACTCAAACAGATGACATATGCTGCTCAGCTAAAGAAACTCCAGCTCTACTCAGTTGCATACCGCCTACTCAGAGGTGATCTATGCCTGACGTACAAAGCCATGTCCAACCCGGAATTAATCGACATGCTCCACCTCAGAAAATCCAAATCCCTTAGAGCTACGTGCTCGAGAGACTTGAACCTCAGCACAGAAATAAATAGGATATGCTGGAGGGACAGATTCATAACCCAGGGGCTCCCTTCACTCTGGAATAGAATCCCAGTCCATGTTAGGCAGAGCCCCTCACTGACTCTCTTCACGAAGAATCTTGACGAGTGGATGGGAGATCGTAGGTTTACCCCGGGGATCACTTCTATGTCACTGTTAGACAGAGGCACAGTAAACTAACCTTAATAAGGGCACAGTAAACTCACTCCAATGGGTGGAGAAAGCCAAACACACTCTGGCTAGGCTTGTAAATGCCCTAGGGCAGATAGCCTAGTATGAACCTATGAATCTATGAACCTATGAATAATTAATAATACAGAAAGCCATGCTATTAATTATATTGAATATAGCACTGTAGACATGTTGCTCATTTTTAGCCAACATTAAGTTTTTTTGAAGGTATTGTAATGGTAGAGAAGAAAGATCTAAATGGAAATCTGGGGTATTAAGACATGCATTCTCTGAGCTGACATTTTGACTTCAACAGAAATAAATTTAAATGTATCTGTACTAGATGAGTGACTGAGAAATATGAATAAATAATATCCATTTTAAGAGACAGTAAGGATCACTGTACTTTTAGACAAGGCCAGTTTGATCATCGTACTTTCAGACAAGGCCTACTATATTCTTTTCCATTTCTACTATAGTACTTATAAGGTCTGCTATGCTTTCTTCATTTATTTATCTATTAACATTTGATTACCAGGAAAGTCTGTCTGGGTAGGTGTTCATTTTTGGTGAAGGCCCAGCGAGAAAACCTCAAAAGTATTCCAAAAACACTTTAAGAACAATAATTTACAATCTTCAAAAATAAAAAAAATCTGGAGTTTAAATAATTATATTATATATAATTACTGATCATATTAATTTCAGACAAAGCCTGCTATGCCTTCTTCATTTTGATTATAGTACTTTCAGACAAGGCCGTCTATGCTTTCTCAATGTTGATTGTAGTACTTTCAGACAAGGCCTGCTACGCTTTCAACATGTTGATAATAGACCTTACAGATAAGGCCTGCTATGCTTTCTCCATTTTGATATGCTTGTAGCACAACTAATTACAGAATGGAATATATTTTTAAAACTGGACCTTGGAGACCTCTCCTTTCTCAATAAGCATTTGGGAAGGAATCAGTCCAAAAAACTGGAAATTGTATTTGGTATCTTTACTCTAGCATGTTGTTCACTGCCCTTGTAGAGTATATATCACCTCAGAAATTTATATACAATACATGAAATTTCATTTTTTTTTATAATTAGGCATGGTTTTAGTATAGCTGCATGTTCTTATATTATAGCATTGTGTGCTTGTTCTTCTACAATATCACTAAAAAAATCACTGCCAGATTGAATGTCCCATTTAACAATGTAAAACAAACAAGTAAATAAATAAGTAAACCTACAAACAATCAAGCGAATAAATAAAAAAGTACTTTTGCTACTGAATGTGTATCTTTAGAATGGCATTCAGTAGATGAGATTGAGGCATCTATGGAGAGGAAGAAGGAAATGATTAATACAATGAAGATAATATAGCAACTCATCAGTAAATAGAAATCATGTTATGCTGAATTTATAGGGAAAACAGCACTGTCCTTTAACCACAGTCACTGTTAGTGGTTGTTCCTAAGGGTAATATATATTTATAGCATCTACATTTTAAAGTAGTCATACATCTGTCATTGTTCAAAAAAGACAAATGACAAGCTTAGAGTTCATCTGTCCAGCTATGTAGCTGGTTGTTCGAGTATTTGAACATGTGCTGGGGAATAGGGGGGGGGGGATGTGGGATATAACTGAAAGCTCCATTTACTAAAAAGTTTTCAATGAACAGAGAGAGAGAACTTTGCTCAGACTAGACTTTGCCCAACTATGGAGCTTTGGAGAGTGGTAAAATATCAGTTATTTAAATTGAAAGCAGTGATAACTAAAAAAAGCTTTCTACACAAGTATTATTTAAAAAAAATACAAATTTAAAACACTCTGTGGTGGAATTTCAGTAAATGCAATGTATTTTCTTTTTATGACAAAGGGAGCAGTGTGATCTTTGAGTGATTTTTTTTGTGCACAAGCCATCCT